>NC_051212.1:49478820-49778820 GCF_015220715.1 Pygocentrus nattereri
GCATGTGGTGTTGCATGATTGGTTCATTTTGTAACATGACTGCTTCGGCTCATCACATCACTTCCCTTTTCAAGTTTTTCAACCGTTGTTTGCAGGTCCTCCCGGAGGGTGAAATGCCATGTATCCACAAGTGTTGTTCTTCTCTGCTTGAGTAAGGTTGGCTATGGTTTGAATTTTATTGATTCCAAGTTTCAGAATGCCAAATGTTTAGTTATAAAATTCTTTTTTATCAAACATTTTATTTATTATTTTTATCTTTCACCTTGTGGTTCATGAATTGTATCCTTTTTATTGCGATGGACAGGCGAACTATCCAGGGTGTATCCTGCCTTCCGCCCATTGACCGCTGGGAAAAGTTCCAGCACTCTCTGCGACCCAGAAGTATAGGTGGTTTAGAAAATGTGTGTTTTTGTTTTCAGTACATTGTCTCATTTTTCCCTCATAGTGTGCCATCACTGTCATAGTATGATCCTGAGAAATGCTTGTCCAGCCGTCACTGGTCAAGGCAACTTTGCTAACAGTACTGAGCTATTGAATTATCTACCTTATAACAACCAGGGATCAACTAGCTAGACAAAATATATCTGCAGAAGGAGAACGTCTTTTGGGTTTATTACCTAAATCATCTCCCTGTCAATACAATTCTCTTTAGATACTGTACAAGTGAACTAGTATTGACACACTATCATGCTAACCTTTCTTTAAACTATATCTACTAAAATGGTGATGAGTCAACATCTGAGAAAAGAGCCCTTTTACTACAAATGCCATCACTGCTCTGTGATACTCCTTGGTTTTCTACCTAGTTATTTACATTTACATTTACGGCATTTGGCTGACGCTCTTATCCAGAGCGACTTACAATTTGATTGTTTTACACAGGTAGGCGAAGGTGGTGTTAGGAGTCTTGCCCAAGGACTCTTATTGGTATAGTGTAGGGAGCTTACCCAGGTGGGGATTGAACCCCAGTCTACAGTGTAGTAGGCAAAGGTGTTAACCACTACACTATCCATGTGCTAGTCAGTGCTAACACTGTCTGTGGAGCTGACTAATACCGCACTCTGGTTTTTCACCTTATCATTTTCATTTTGGAGCCACACTTTTGAATACTTCCCACAATTCATCTTATGCTAATGCTACAGCAAAGCCCATCAAACAGAGCTCAGAGTCTAACATCACTCCTAGGTGTCCTACTTTAGGTTTGGTATGCGAAGCTAAACAACCAAGTTTCTCATAAATCAGCATTCTCTGAGTTTTTGTAACAACGATCAGTATTTCCATTTTTTTCATGGTGTAATTGTAGAATGTTTTGCGACATCCACTGAGAAATTTCTGACGCACAGCTGGTTCATCAGAAGCAATGGAAATGTATAACTGGGTGTCATCAGCGTACCTACAAAAATGTATATTATTTCCTAATTACGTCATCTTGAGGTAGTATGCACAAAGAGAAAAGCAAAAGAGAAAAGGCCCTAAAATAGAATCTTGAGGGACTCCACAAAAATGAAACTTTTTAGGGTTTAAATGCTCAACTCTGAGTTTGTGTTTTCAACAAATGGATGAATTTAGTGCTTACCATTTAGAAAACCTGTGCATAGAAAAGTCCTTGGTTTGGATCGAATTTGTGTGTGAAATCAAACCAGTGATAATGAGCCCCTGGGAGAGGACTCAAGTATCCGGGACAAGTATAAAAAACACCATTTATCTCGAGTCATTATGTGTTTTTGCCAGTAAAAACACTACAAAGCATTAGAATACAAATAATCTGAAGGACAGTAGCACAAAAGAATCGGTTCTTAACACCAAAGTTCTTGATAAAAGTGAATATCCATGACAAGCTCCACTGAGCTAAAAAGCCTTTATTATATTACAGCGGTGGGCATCTCTCAATGGGTTTTGGTGTGAGCGTTCATCAAGAGGAGCTACAATAAGGGCTTTTTAGCACAATGAAGAGTGACATTAATTTTCACTTTTTTTTCACAAGCTTTTGAAAACCACTCCATAGATCCATTCGACTCATATTTGACTCTTCTACACTTTGGCATCGGCTGTAAGTAATAGAACGCATTCTCTGTCTTTTTCTCTCTCTCACTATGTTTCTTTGTTTCTGGGCTCTCTGATCAGAACAAGTGACCTCAGGCTAGGTACCATGTTCGGGAAATGACTGAGGTGTTAGTGCGGAGGGGGGAGAAAGATAGAGAGAGAGAGAGAGAGAGAGAGGGGGAAAGAGAGAGAGGGGGAAAGAGAGAGTACACGGAAGGTTAAGCACTTTTTAATGAGAAGTGCCCTCCTAACAAGCGAGGTGAACCCAAGTGTGCGTATGGAGACACGGAGGAAAACAGTCTGAGGGGCCTTCCTCATACATTAACACCATGTTTTTGTGTCAGAGCGCTCCCTCATTCCTCATCCGCAGCATCCCCAGCCCCCTCCATCTATTTATCATCTCTTTCGGATCATTTAGTTTGGATTTGAGGCTCGACAAAGACTCTCTGTCATACCAAGCGATGGTTACCATAGGCTGAAGTGCTTAAAGGAGGAGCATGCGCGTGTTGTTTCAGACTGATTGTCGTGATTACGAGGCTGGGATTAAATCCATGTGTGGCCTTGTCTCCCCCTTTTAGCTCAGAATTGTTTGACTTATTAACGATTGCCCACAGCAAATGTCTTTACCAAAACAAGGCCGAGCAGTTATTTATTACACTTGGTCGGTTTTGCTGTACTGTACCTTAACAGGGTAATAATCTTGATTGCAATTGCACATAAAGTGAAGGATCACTTTATTCAGTGAAGCATCCATTTGCTTCCCGCCTTTGTTTGGACAGCGAGAACAGTGTGTGAAATGGTTGTTGGCTGAGCAGATGAAGTGTGAAACTGTCCCCTGGGCCGCAGCTGGCCATCATATGCCTCCTGGCAACCATTGCCACGGCAACATGACTGACCGTCCACCCACAGGTCACCGAGGCCCTGGGTAATGCTATACATTATGGGCAAGAATGTAATGGATACCAGGCCCACAATGCCCACTCGTATGCGTTCCGCTCTGGGTCTTTGGTAACTCACTAGATTTAAGGTGCCAGAGAATGTAATGTTGCTGATAATAATGTTTGCATACTACCTGAATATTGTATTATATATACATCCGGCAAGGTTTGAAGAAAAATGTACATTTATAAAAGATTTACAAATTTCCCTTGTATTTTTTTCTTGATGACTTGTGTGGGTTTATATAACAACAAGCAGCCACAATTCATTTTTACCTGAGCTTCTTCCAGCCGCTCTTCGATTGGTCTACAAATCCCATGGAACATGTGGGAAGCATCAATTTTAAAATGAGTGCATTTATGTTTACATCTACATTTACAGCATTTAGCAGACGCTTTTATCCAGAGTGACTTACAAGAAGTGCTTTGTCTATCTTGAGAAAGTATCTTTGCTAGTTACCAATAGGTTAGAGAAAAAGACGGTCCTGAGCTCAGATACTGCCAGAAACAAAAAGTCACTGTAGATGAAAAAAAAAGGAACAGTAAAGTTCGTAAAGTAAAGTTCGAAAGAGAAAATATTATATATCTTGTCTTTCTACAGTTTTCATTGAAATAAAGCTCAAAGTGAATTTAGAAATTTGCATTTTATCTACTGTCCCAACTTTGTTGGAATCGGGTTTGTATATGCAGATACCCAATCGGAATGAAAGTGAAGAAATATCAAGTTGTGGCCAGTTTAACCTGCTGGCACTGGGGCAGTACCCCTCTTATCAATAGGGTGGGACCCTCAAGGGTACATCTCAGTGCCTTTAGTCAGGGAACATAAATGTATTATAATCCATTGAAATGATCTTTCCTCCACACACCCCGTCTCATGTCCAGACTTTTTATTTTATGTTCTGTTTTAAAATGTGGTATGAAAAGGTACAAATTTGTGCTGTTGTACCTTGAAGAATACATTTTGTACCTTGAACGGAATGAACAAAGAGTGTACCTGCACAGAGCCTTGATTTCTAACAGTGCAGAATGTCTAAGGCTGGGACAAACGCTAGTCTAGCTCATGCTGAAGTTGTTTGGACAGTGCCTTTCCTTGGCCACCCATATCCACACCACAATGACCAATGGCTGTCACCCCAGAACCCTGAAGGAAAGAAAGAGGAAAAGGCAGGCATGACAAAAAGGAGGTCCACTGGACGTCTGCATCCACTTATAGCCAAGGTGACTAGCGTTGGACTTGGTGCCATGGGCAGAGTGTGTAATGGGTAGTAGGAGGCTTTTTTTCTTTCCTCTTTACTCTGTTTTATCTTTTGAACTTCCCTTCCTGCAGTTCAAATCTGGTTCCATTTAGAGCAGCTTAGGCACCAGTGAAATGTTCCATGTGAACGGCAATTTAAAGTGATGTAGAGTATGGCCCACTTAGGCATGTGACACAAAGAGCCCCTGATATGGTGCATTAACTACACACTGGCATCATGCCCCATTAAGGAAATGATGGTAGTGTGCGAGTGTGTGTGCAGGAAATTCTCAGACTGTGAAAGTACGCCATTATCACTGTCATCTATGAGGGACTACTTTGCTCTTGTTAAACTGTAGTCACTGATAACCGCTATCTGAGTTTCTTCGCTTGGGTTGAGCTGAGATACGGTCTTAATAGGTATAATTGACATTTCCTAAAAGTCCATGAATGTCTAGCTGTGAAGATTATGGGGTTGTATGAGGTCTACCACTAGGCCTTGCACAGCCCAGAGAAGTGCATCTTCTGGAGTAGGTCTTGGCTGTTTCTTGTGTGGGTGTTTCTGCTGCTAGCAGTAGCCAATAATCAATACTTAATACTAATGATATTAATGAACATCAGACTTATTTATAAAGTAAAATCACTGTTACCATACTGCTACTCAGAGTGAACTGGACTCTGCAAAGCACATTAATATGCAGGATCACATTGAGCAAAACAATTTTAAGGGTACACAGGGTAAAAACAAAGCTTTACAGAAAGCACTGCTGTTATAGTAAGAAAAAGTGGTACCAGGAATCATTCTGTTTTGCCAGTTTATTAGCATATTAGCAGCTTGGTCACTCTTACATCGTGTGGTCAAAAGCATGTGGACACCTCTCCTAATGGCTCAGGTGTTTCAGCCATACCCATTGCTAACAGGTGTATAAAATCAAGGACATAGCCATGCAGTTCTAAACTGCCTAAACATATGCACACAAACGGTGCATTGGGAGCTTCGTGAAATGAGTTTCCATAGCCAAGAAGCTGCACACAAGCTTGAGAACATTATGCGCAATGCCAAGCATCGACTGGAGTGGTGTAAAGCACACCACCACTGGACTACACTGCTGAATCACTATCTGGCTTCACTATCTGGCAGCCTGATAGCCTGATATGGAATTGGCAAATGCCAGAAAAATGCTAGCTATTGGATTGTGAAGTTTGTGAACAGTGAAGTTTGGTGGAGGAGGGATAATGGGCTGGGGCTTTTCAGGGTTTGGGTCACTTAGTTCCAGTGAAGGGCAATGTTAGTGTAACAGTACACAAACACATTTTAGACAAATATGCTTCCTAATTTTCCTAAAGAGTTTGGAGAAGGTCCTTTCCTGTTCCAGCATGACTGTGCCAGTCCAGAAAGACATGCTGTGACAATTTTAGTATGGCAGCACCTTTAAAGATCATATAGAGGCCAGAGCTGTTTTGGTAGCATGGGGAGGTGGGAGAGCATTTTAGGCATGTTATTATAATATTCTGGCTCATCAGTGTATAATTGCCCTGAAATCTGGCAAACCTATTTTGATCCCCTTCCTTTCTCCCCATCATTCAGCTCAGTGTTTGCTGTCATATGCACAGCTGGGTTTAACAGTGCATAGAAGAAAGTGGAGGACATTGTGAGAATACAAGGTATTCCTGTTCAGCAGAAAACTCTGCAATGTCAGCTCCACGTGCAAATGCTCACACTGACTGATCTGGTAGTCGCCACCGTGCATGAATGCGATGACTCATGAATGCCCCCTTTCTGCCCATCTCGCATGCATACATAGTACTCTGTACTGAGCAAAAGTCAGAGAGTACCCTTTATTTTTTTAATCTCAAATCTCTACTCAAACAGCCATCAATTACAAGAGATATTTCCGGGGAGATTAGACATAACAGAAATCTATGTGCACAAGGAAGGAGAAAGTCAAAGAGTTCCCAAAGCTGGACTAAAGATGCAGCGAAAATGAGACTCCTAACAACCACCTGGAAGCCCAAATAGACCACCAAAACTGTTCCCAGTCAGATAAACAGCACTTAAAGCTCTAGAGCATTTGAAACTGAGGAGAAAATCAAACCCCACTCTTGCTTCAGATCTGAAAACATCTACAGCCATCCCTCCACTGTGAGAACACAACTCAGCGCCATGGGTCTGAAAGGATGTGTAGCTGTAAAGAAGCCCTTTTAAAGGATATTGAGAAAAAAGACCTTGCAAATCAAACAAAGAAGCTGCTGGTGCTCTCAGAACAATGGACTGACCACCCCAGAGTCCAAACCCTAACATACTTGAGTGTGTTTGGTATTACTTGGATTGTGAAGCACAGAAAGTTCAACTGACTTCTATAAATTAATTTTGGAGGTGTGGGAAAATATCCCTGCAGATTCCTTGGAAAAACTGCAAACAAGTAACCCAAAGAGAATGGCAGCAAAGGGTGGACACACTTAATTATTGAGGTTCTTATTAAATGTATATACTTAAAGGGGGTGTTGACTGGAAATGGAACACACGCAGGGTGGTCTCTGACTTTTGCATAGTCCTGTATGGAAGCCTGCATGTACTCAAACACGCAAACATGCATACACTCACATACAAACATACTCAGTCTCTGCTAGCCCTATTGTGGACAGGACCTTGGTGGGACGTTGGATTTAGGAGCCAGGGGATTGGGCAGCCAGCCAGCAGGAAAGCATTGTGAACACGACTGTGCATATGACAGCTCTGTGGGGCAGTGTGTGCACGCGTGTGTGTGCACGCCCACCGCTCGCTGTTCCTGTCCTAATCAGATCATCCCTAGGGTACGTTTGATTGACGCATGCTGTCCCTCCTCCCCTCCTTCTTTCTGTGGGAAATGCTGTCATAAACTGGCCTGCAGAGAGTGTGTATATGTGTGCTCTGGAGCCCAGTCACATGAAACCAGCGCAGTATTTGCTCCTGACTGTATGCCGTTTGTTTGCATTATTAATTTTCCACAACATATCTGCTGTTTATTACTGCATGAGGTCAAGCATAAACAGGAAAAGCTGCTCAAAGACTATTCCCAATAAAACAAAGTGGATGTGTATGTAATATGAACTACAACCACATCCTATACGTGCAATATGTTGTGCTGGAGAGTTTGTATGGATCGTCTTACTGAATTGCTTTAAAGACTTGAAAGCCCCTCTTGGAATTTGACCCTACGCCTTAATTATGTTTTGTTTTTTATTAAAACAAGTACATTGAACATCTCATTTTTTCACTACCAAAACAATAATCATAGTTTTAAAACTTTCCCACACGTTTCAGCAGTAAATACAGCTTTAAAAAGCTAATAAACATATTATTTATTTATTTTTTATATTTATTTTTACCAAATAAAAAAGAAAATGTACATATGATGGTGAAATATGTGTTTCGGTAGTGTCCGTTCTTGATGTTCCATACTGATTTTCAGACTTTGGGACACATTTACTTCAAATCAGTGGGATCTGACTGCTCACCATGTGGCCATGAGGGACAGGGATGCAGTCTCACTTCCTGCTCTAAAGTGCAGGGGCGTGGCTAAAATAAGACTCATAAAAACAGCAGTTTTAAAAATTTCATTTAAAAATTAAACATAAATCTTTCAGCTTAAATTTAAAAGAAATTGACAAGATCTTTTTAAGTGTCCACAGAAATGTGAGGATAGACAATCAAATAACAAAATCCCTATAATTGTGGCCAATTTAGCAAACAAGATAGCAGAGAGTCTATGTACAGGTAGGCTAGCTTAACAGTTATTTTTTCTAGCCAAGGCAGCGAGTGTGTTTACATGTACACAAGTGTTTATATGCACTGGAGTAAATCAGATATCAGTAATCGGAATTCTGCTTTGCAACCAGCCAATAAACTCACAGAATAAGATAGGATATAAACATTGACTGAACAAGTGTACCTAATAAAGTGGCCAGTGAGTGTATATATCACAGGACACCGTTTTTTTTTTCTTTTTCTTACTTTTTATGCTGTCACAAACCTCCACGATGCGGTGCTGAAGGTGGTTTTTGTTGCTGATTTTCTCAGCATACACAATTTGTTTGAGATGAAAGTCAATAATAAAATAAAAAATAAAATAAAACAAAATAAAATCAAACCCGTCCTGTGACTTTTGACTCAACCTATATATATATATATATATATATATATATATACACACACACAGGGCGGCATGGTGGCGTTCGACCGGGGTCCTCTTTGTGTGGACTTTGCATGTTCTCCCCGTGTCTGCATGGGTTTCCTCTGGGTTCTCCGGTTTCCTCCAGTCCTCCAGTCCAAAGACATGCAGTCAGGCCAATTGGACATGCTAAAATTGCCCCTAGGTGTGAGTGACTGTCTGTGTCTGCCCTGCGATGGACTGGCGACCTGTCCAGGGTGTATCCTGCCTTCCGCCCGATGACCGCTGGGATAGGCTCCAGCACCCCCCCGCGACCCTGATGGAGAAGTGGCTTAGAAAATGGATGGATGGATGGATGGATATACACATAAATATTCTGAACATGTCAAATTCCAGAAATAAATGTCTAATTTGGGGATATATGAAATTATTGCCCAAAGCTGTTTTTTGGAAATTTTCATTGTTTTTCCCGAACTCCAACTTTGATTAATGTTAGAAGCATGAAACATAAGGGTTATGAAAAATATCAATGTTCACTGGATCGCCAGTGCCACAGGGCTGTGCTAACAAACCTGTTTGAATGATAACTTCCTTTCCAAAGCAGCTGAGAAAGCTTAACCCAAGCTAAGACTTAGTTTGCCGAGCTGCTTCTAGACGTTTTTGATATGACTCCATGCTTACTGTAATCACCTGGTGCAAAACACGAAGTGCAGAATGTTCAGAACTCAGCTGAAGTTGACACAGATGGACAGAAACAGACCCAGAATCAGGCCCATATGGGACTTATAATGGGATGCAGTCAAGGCTTGGGTCAACCAGACTGACCTCAGGCCAATGTGAATTTGAGGCCCAGTGTGCAGGAAAGAAATAGCAGCCGCACCGTGTTTGGTGGGGTTTTCCATTACAGTAATGGGTACTGTAGGACTGCTCACTCTCAGGCGTCTTCCAGGAGCGGTGAATTATTTTTACCCACTTTGCTTGTCCTGCTTGATAAAGAGCAGACAAAGACCAATCCCATGACTGCAATCCCATTGGGTTTGGATCAACATCTGTTTTTTAAAAACTTTTACCTTAACTTGAAGAGCCTGTTCGGCTCCAAAGAGACGGTAAAGTGGAAGAATCCACACACGTTATGACCACCATGACGTAATTAGCTCCAGTAATTGTCAGCTGTTTTCTCAAGCACTTCGCAAAAGGTGAATAGCAAAGGAATGCAATATGTTAGAAGGATGGAATTTCAGCTTTTATGAGCTTTTCACAACAGGCTGTTGTGATCGCTCTCTGCCTATAACGGCTGTTTCATCGCAGCATGAAGCACTTCGTTCCAGAGGAGTGCGCTTTTCTCCTACACGACTGTAAATAAACAGTGACCCAGATTGAGTACGAGTGCCTCTCGACGGAAAACATTCCGTGCTGGCAGGGATGTAATTGTACAGCTACAAGTTCAATGTCCACTATGTTAGAAACATAGGGTACGTTTATTCACAGGCCACTTCATTATATAGGTCCAGTGTATGAGTGAACAGTTATAGACTGTAGTTCGTCCATTGATGAGTTCGTCAGTCACCCTGGGGCAGATTTCGCATGGGTCAATAACCGACAACAGGCCTGCTGTTCCTTAGAACCTAAAATCCATTGGAAACCTAATACCTAATACCCAAGGAAAATGTATGTCTGGCCAGCAAAGAGCTTTCTATCATTAATTTAGATGGTCTTCAATGTGCGCAAAAGTGGTCATATGACATGTTTTGTTGGTTTTCTATGCAACAATAAGTTAACACATAGCACCAGTTTTCCGAGGCGCCTGAGGTCCTTCAACATCTGCCGGACTATGCTCAGGATCTTCTATGAGTCTGTGGTGGCGAGTGTTATCAGGCTTAGGGTGGCACACAGCAACAGACTCAACAAACTGATCCACAAGGCCGGTGATGTTGTGGGTGTGGAGCTGGACTTGCTGACGGCCGTGTCGGAGAGGCGGACGCTGTCTAAGCTGCAGGCCATTATGGACAATGGCTCCCACCTACTCTACGACACGGTGATGAGACACAGGAGCTCATTCAGTGCAGACTCGTTCTACCGAAATGACCACAGAGCGCCACAGGAGGTCATTCTTACCTGTGGCCATCAAACTCTATAACTCCTCCCTCTATGTACAATAACTCAGAGATTTTATACAGCATGCTTCATATTTATTACCATAGTCACTGCCACTTTACTGCATTTGTAAGAATTTAAACTTGTACATATTGCAAATTTCTCTTTTTTGTCTTAAATTATTAAAATGTCTATTCTTTTAAATAAATGGTTGCAACTGTAGCAACTGCAACTTCCCTCTGGGATCAATAAAGTATTCTGATTCTGCAAATTGTAGTGCCCAATTTTCAAAGTTTAACTTGTTGAAAATATTAAAATATAAATAGATAAATAGTTCTTGCGCAGGCTAATGTTGGATTTAGGTAATAAACAGTAATTGTTCATTGGAATTATTAAAATGAAAACGTCAACAAAAGCGGCATTGACCGGGGTGCCAATACTTTCGCACACGGTTCCACTTTTGCTTGGGCAATATTTTACAAAAATATCTCCTTATTTGAAATTTGGACGTGCTGTTGAAGTGCGTATTCTCCGATTTTAAGGGAGTTTTTAAAATAAAATCAGGTGTTCAACCTCTTAAAATCCCAAGCTTATAACACACTATTGTTATTCAATAATCACAGGGACTTTAGTGCAAACTATCTGAGCTTGTCTTGGGTTATAGAAGTGTGTAATAATCAGTCCTGGACCAACCATCACTCTGAGCTCCACCACCAGCTCGTCCCTCCACCTCTCAAGAAGCAGCCGCCTGGCCATTGAAGCATTGTTGGAGGGCCATGGCCAACATCACATACTGCCATGCTGCTACATGGGCAGGTGCTCGCCACCAGCTGCTGTCTATTCATCCTTGCTGCCGCCACTTTTGCTGTCCTTCCACCGGGTGAGCCTGGCCATGCTGCTCCTTCTTTTGTGTGCTCCCTCATTAAGCTTCATCATTAGGCTTCCTCTTAAAGTTAACTACAGCAACTCGTTTACAAGAAATGCTTTTCCTTCTGTGAATGCAGCAGCTCCCAAGAGCCTCCACGTGGGGCTGCTTTGCATGGCCATGCCTTCTGTGCTCCCCTGGTGGCACGAGCGAGTGGCAGGATGCCACAAGAAAAAATCTCAGAAGACACTTGTAGGTTCACTGATTGTTTCTCTACAAAGAACCATTTCAGATCAAACTCTCAACGTCTTTGTTTACATCTCAACCACTGACTTATGAAGAACTTTTGAACAGTAAGAATAATTCCCATTCAACTCCATATCAGTGGCCTAATCCGCTGTCCACAGCCTGAGTTTCCACAAGCTCTGGTCTATGTTTGGGACTGGACATGTCCCAAGTGAGGCGAACGGCTCTTGAGTAGAACGACAGAGGTGAGAAATGGAGCAATCGGGGGGAAGCGCTTAAGGATTAGCGCATTTGCTCTTGGACACAGTTACTTCCAACAAGGCTGAAAGGGAATGTGGGGTCCTGCTGTTTTCCTGACCCCCACTACGATCCTGTTCGGAGTGACTGTGAGCATGTTCTTACAGTGAAGCCCACTGGAGCACAGAAACAGCACAAATCAATCGTGCTGATTGCTTCCCCCTCCTTCCCTCTGCTCGAACCGGAGCCAGTGATATATACCAGCACTTTACAAAAGAAAATGTACAATAAATACTCACTACATAAACATCTGTCAACGATGGAGAGAGAGAGAGAGAGAGAGAGAGAGAGGAAAGAGAGGAAGAGGGAGAAGTATGGGTCATGTATTGGCACATGGATGAAATGTGGCGCTTTCAAAGGCAAGTACGCAAAGTAAACGTTTGGTTTATGCACTAAACAAATGTGCTTTACTTGTCTAGATTCAGTCGATGACATGATTACAACGGCTCAATGCGAGCGGCTGAACTCGTAAATCACTGCCGTCCCTCTGACTCACAAACATTTGTTCTTGAGGAATGAGGAGGTCAGATATGAATTGATGTGACGGCGGTCATTAATATATTGCAGTTACTACACAAACCGATGTGTGAAATAGAGGAGCGTGCTTGTTTGCTGTACAGAAGAAAGGCTGTGAATTGCATGTGTGCATAAATTATAAGTAAATGTCAATAAGCTACTAACAACATAGAAATAAAAGTAGCTAACGGCTGTCAATATCGGCTCTTGTAAGGATTCAATTATGATTCTTTTGGAAATGATTCAGTGCATCATGAAATTTCCAATATCAACATGGTTCAATTAGGAAATCTCTCTCTCATCATGATTCAGTTACAATTATTTAGAATATAATTCAGGGCATTTTGAAATCTCCAATTTCACAATGATTCAATTTGATTACAGCTTTTTAGAAAATGATTCAGTGCATTTTGAAATCTCTTCATTTTATCACGATTTGATTATGATTCTTTAGGAAGTGATTCAGTGCGTTTTGATTACTCTAATTTCACCATGATTCAATTACGTTGTGATTCTTTAGAAAATGATTCAGTGCCTTAGAATATCTCACATTTCAGCATGATTCAATTACGATTCAATTAGATTATGATTCTTTAGGAAACGATTCAGTGCATTATGAAATGTCTTTGTTCTTATCGTGATTTGATTATGATTCTTTAAGAAGTGATTCAGTGTGTTTTGAATACTGCAATTTCACCATGATTCAATGACGTTATGATTCTTTAGAAAATGATTCAGTGCATTAGGAGATCTCCAATTTCACAATAATTCAATTCAGTTATGATTTTCTTAGAAAACGATTCACAATTAACCAGCTCAATTACAAATGTTGAAAAAATAATTGAGTACAATATGAAATTTCAAAAGGTGCCAATAATTCAATTAGATTTAGATTTTTTTGGAAATGATTCAGTACATCATGAAATTTCTAACCACTATTCACTTATGTTTAGATTCCCTAGGAAACTACTCATGCATCAAGCATGAATGGATTGAAATGGATTATTTCGGTGCAATTCAGATTGATTTTAGATTTTAGAAATACATTGAATATAGAAATATGATTTGTATTTGCACTGGATTTCAGATAAATACCAAGCATGTACTGGGGAAGTTAACAGTAACATAATGAGTGGATAAATAATGCAACAAAAATAGATGTTTTGTTATCCGACAAATTGGTGTACTTTTAAATAATTAAATTGGATTTAAGAATTAGATCATTTTTGAATATAGCATCTATCAGCATCAGTTTGATGTTAGTCTTCTTTTTCTGGGATGCTTTTTGGCCTAAAAAAAATGATAAAGTTCTGGAAAAGAGACATAAGCAACAGTAAAACAGTCCAGTTGATGAACCAAAAGAACAGAATGAAATTAGATACAAAAAGGATTAAGAACGAAAGTTGACAAACTAAAATTTTGTTACTTCACATCTAAACCAATATACAACTAAAATTCATATTCATCATAACTGTATTTAAACACATGGAACTGAGTGGATTTGATTACTACCTACCTCATGTAAAAGATTAAGTACATTATACTAATATATTTTTTTAAAAACATGGTTAAATTCTCTTCATTTACACAGTGTCATCCTATTTTATATCAACATCATGCATATACTGTAATATCTGCCCTCACTAGCAATACTGGCTGTTTTCCTCAGGCAGGTTTGGACAGCTGGAGAGTGAGAGACTGAGAGAGCTCATGGGTTCACTTTAAAGACCCAAAGCACACTGCCTATGGAGTCCCATCCATCACTGAGCTGAGAGCAAGAGTGTGGAACTAGTATCAGTTTTCAGCTTTCACTGCCTGCTCAAACTGACTATGTTGGCAAATAGGGGTCACTCTTAGCCCTCTGGTCACAGAGCATGGTGCACCTGGTCAAAGCTCATAAATATGAGACCCATGGAATCAGTTTTTTTTTTGCTTAGCATAGTTAGCTGGCTAAAACCAGCCTAGTTTGTTATAGTCACTTGAAACTAGCAACATCTTAGCAACCGCCTGGGATACCACAGCAATAGCCTAACAAGACCCTAGCAACTACCTGGGATACCATAGCCACGGCGTAGCAACACCTTGAAAATCACCTGAGATGCCATAGCAATAGCCTAGCAACAGCATAGCATCCACCTAGGATAACATATCCACATCCTAGTAACACCTTATCAACCACCTGGGATGACATATCCAGAGCCTAGCAACACCTTAGCAACCAGCTGGAATACCACAGCAATAGCCTAACAACACCTTACCAACCACTTGGGTTACCTTTGCAATAGCCTAGAAACACCTTAGCAACCAAATCGTATACTATAGCAACCACCTAGCAACACCTTATCAATCACCTGGGATACCATAGCAATAGCATAGCACCACCTTAGCAACCACCTGGGCTACCAAAGCAATAGCCTAGCAGCACCTTAGCTACCATCTGAGATACTATAGCAATAGCCTAGCATCATCTTAGCTACCACCTGAGATACTATAGCAATAGCGTAGCGACACCTTAGTAATTACATGGGACACAAACAACAATAGTCCTGCATCACCTTAGCAATTACCTAGGATACCACAGCAATAGCGTAGCGACACCTTAGTAATTACATGGGACACAAACAACAATAGCCTAGCACCACCTTAGCAACCACCTGGGATACCACAGCAACAGCCTAGCACCACCTTAGCAATTACCTGGGATACCACAGCAATAGCCTAGCACCACCTTAGCAACCACCTGGGATACCACAGCAATAGCCTAGCACCACCTTAGCAACCACCTGGGATACCATAGCAATAGCCTAGCACCACCTTAGCACTCATCTGGGATAACATAAAATAGCTTAGCACCACCTTAGCAACCACCTGGGATACCATAGCAATAGCCAAGCATAATTCTAGCAATCACCTGGCATACCACAGCAATAGCCTAGCAACATCTTAGCAGACACCTGGGAGTTCATATCAACAGCCTAGCATCTTAGCAACCATCTGGGATTTCATAGCAACGGCTTTGTAAATTCAGTTTAAAGTTCTTAAAGTTACTGAGAGAAATTCAGATGTAATTTGACTTTAACGTGTAAAGCATGAAAAAGGCCTCTGCTCAGCAAACGAGGGCAAGCTTGTGGTCATAATACAGCGTGACCCACTGAGACTGTTAAACAAATGGGGAAAAGAAGGGTAGAGACAGGGGGGAAAGCAATGGAAGTACATGAGAGGGTTGGATGGAAGTGATGGAGAGAGGGAAATGGATGGAGTGAATAGATGGAGACAGAGAGAGGAGGGGAGGGGAGCACCCTGTGATGCACTGACAGCTCTCTGACAGGGGTGGAATTCCTCCCTCTGTGTTGGATTGTTTTAATTCAAAGCAGACGATGACAGCTGGCATGTTTCTCCCGCCACTGCAGGACACACTTCTGCTTTGAGACAAACGCCACTCCCACCCACTCTCCGACAAAGGGGCTGTGAAGTCTCACACACTTTAGCCTCCGAGCCCCACTGTAAAAATAAAGGAGGGGGAAATGTTTGCGTTTTTTGCTGAACTGTCCATTTTAAAAGTCTCCAGAGCTTTTATACACGGCTAATAATACACCGCCTAAACCAAAAGCTTTACAGCGTACAGAACCTTCAGACTAGCTATATCAGATTAGACTGATGCTTACGATGTAAAAGCAAATGTAGGGAGCTGCAGCATGGACATTACACACTGAGCAGGCAGGACTATAAAATAGCCATAAGTAACTCAAATATTCTTAGGACATTAAATCGGCCTTTGTGGATTTATTCAGGACAGAGTGGCGAATATTACAGCATTTGGAATTAGGAAATAAATGGTATTATTGAACGAATCCACTAAGAACATAGAACGAACCGCAGCATTTCACTTGCAGTAGCACATTCAGCAGGAACAGTAATGCTATCAAAATAAGAGTTCCATATAAATTTACAGTTAAATCTAAATTGACTCGATTTACTTGAACATTAAATATTTACTAACCCCTTAAATGGCCACCAGCAGGCACAAAGATTCATTAAACACTTCTATAGCCTAAAATAACTCAGCTAGTTTGCATTGAAGTCCTTTACTACATAATAATAAGCCTTAGTATGTAATAAGCCTGGGATTGTAAGGAGTTAAACACTATGTATTTAAAGTACTACTACTACTACTACTAACAACAACAACACAACAACAACAACAACAACAACAATAATAATAATAACAATTATTATTATTATTATTATTACTACTACTACTACGACTAATGCTACTAGTAGTTGGTAGTAGTATTAATAAACATGAACTAGAATGAGTTGAAAGGTGTGTATTTCTTTAAAATTCATCTTTTTAAAAATATACTTTCTTTCCCTGAATCATGTTAACTAGTCCCCCTTGGAGAAGATTACCTGGTTAGTGCCTCGAACCCAAATACAGGTGAAGAACTTTCTGTCTAAATCCAACCTGAGCCTACAAAATTCTGTCTGAGTCCAATCTGAGTCTGATAAAATTATGATCAAATTTGACATAATTGTGACAAAATTCTTTCCAAATCCAATCTGATCCTACAAAAATCTGCCCAAATCTAATCTGAGCCTACAAAAATCTGTCCAAATCTAATCTGAACCTACAAAATTCTGTCCAAATCCAATATAGTCCTATAGAATTCAGTCCAAATCCAATCTGATCCTACAAAATTCTGTCCAAATCCAACCTGAGTCTACAAAAATTCCCCATAATCCGACTCACGGAGGACAAAATTCTGTCTTAATTCGACCCAAGTGCGACAATCTTCTGTCCAAATCCGACTTCAATAAGGCTGATAAAGTAATGATGAACAGGGAAGAGAAAAGGAGAAAAACGAAAGCAGAGGGCTGACAGCATGATAACAGGGCACTGTCTGTAATTGTTATCATGGTGGACCTATAAAATCATAAACTGGTCCGTGAGTGAACATACAATAATAGTCATTTTTAAAAAGTGGATGGTGAATATATAACATTTATAGTATTGTTACAGCACCCCTAGTGGCCAGAAGGAAGAACAGCACACAATCCAAGTGACACTATTTAATCCCACAAACCTCCACATTTAACCCATCTGTGAAGTGAAACACCAGATACACCCTAATGAACACACTTGCCCAGAGTGGTGGGAGCAATTGGGGGTTAGGTGTCTTGCTCAAGGACACCTCAGTCATGGACTGCTGGTGCTGGGGATCGAACCAGCAACCTTCTGGTCACAGGGCCAGTTCCCTAACCTCCAGCCCACGACTGCTCCATAAAGTCAACCTTGTAGTGTTTTGTAGTGTTTGCCGTGATCGAACCGGTGTTGCTGTGGCCACAACGCTACTGTCCTAACCGATACTAACCATGATGTGATCACGGCAAGCTACCAAGGAGTTATCCAACAATAGTCTTACAGTAAAATTTAAAAGAGTTCCTCGCTGTTCCAATCCACAAACCATAGACTCTTAGAAATAGAAGTTCATTATTGAAGCTTCCTCAGACCCTCTGCTGGCATTTCTGCTGACTACTGGCCTGGATCTTTAGTTCACAGTGTGAGAGCTATAATTTTTTAAATTTCTCATCAAAATAAAACCACTGAACATCCAGATTACAGACAGACATCACGTGATGTTATCTTAAACAATTGGCTCAAACTGTGCCAAGTTTTAGGGGTAGTGAGTGACCATTAAGGAGTGCCGTTTGCACCAGGGTCATAGCTATGGGGGGCCAAGGAGACCTTCTCATTGGAAGCCAAAACACAATATTCAAAGCTGTGACAAACGACAAGAACATTGCAGTTTTCCTCCCTTTGCAGACGTCTATGTGTAGTGCTGTAATAGACTGGACCCTGATTAATTAATTAATACCTGCCATGTTATTCTGTCAGCTGTTATAATAACTACCTTGAATGCAATTAAGAGAGCTAGTTGGTGGCTGCCGTTCCTAGTGCAGCAGTTTTTCTGGGACATAATGTTTCCTAGCTGGCCCTCCAAGCTGTAACCAGGACTGCGTGGGTATGCCGTTGTTTGGACAACGTTAATGGGTGAGCTATAAGCTTTCATTACTTATTAACTACATTAGTCTCATAACTGCAATGCAAAAGTAAAGAGGCAATTTTCAAACCCAAAAACATGTTTTGACTGATTAAATCTATTTGTGGTAAAAGTAAAATTGTGTAAATTTGCTTTTTGACTGAATTTTCCTCATAAAAGACATTTACAGACAAGTAATTAATGGGTAATAATATCTTAATATTATGGTAACAAGTTGTACTTCTCTACCTACAAATGGCATGCAAATTACCTAGATTTTAAGAAATAATAAGGTAAAATATTACAGTACAATACAGTAAATGTATTTTGTTACACAAAATGAACATGGTACTTTTTCTAGCCCTGATTTTGTGCCCTGAATATCAATATATTTACCTCATCTATTCCTGGCAAACAACACTTATCTGTAGGTGGGCTTACATGTAAATGTAATAGAACAACTTGGGTGATCATAATGCAGCTAGCTTAGTCATCATTTCAGACCAATTATCCATGTTCTTTTAAAGAACTGATGTTGATGTGAAATGCAGTAATTTAGAACCAAGATTGAAAGAAGTTTGCATTTTACACCTCCAATATCATTTATTTCTACTGTAATTATAGCCTTAATTATCTCTGTATGTCAAACTGTGACTGGGCATTTAAAGACAGAATAGGCATGAAGCAAGGTCAAAACAAAGGAATTATCATTTTACAGCTTTTATATCAATTTTAGCAGTTCACTGTTTTTAGGGTAGCACTGTTGCCTCACAGTTAGAAGGGCCTAGTTTTGATTCCCCAGCTGGGTGATTGGGGTCCTTTCTGTGTGGAGTTGGTCTGCATGGGTTTCCTCCAGGGGCTTTGGTTTCCTCCCACTGTCCAAAGACATACATGTATATGTCTGTATGTCTGACCTGTGATGGACTGGTGGCCTGGGTGATTCCTGCCTTTCGCCCAGTGACCGTTGGGATAGGCCCCAGCACCCCTTATGACCTAGGAGTGGCCTTGAACATATTACTACTAAATACTACTCATAAATTGCTTTGTATCAAGTGGGAAATTAACATTTTATTAAAGAGTAATTAGAATTCAGTACCATTACTTTTCCACTTATTATCCATGTGTCCTTTTATTATTATTTACCAATACATAAAATTGCTTGCAAATTTGTCTAACTTAACTAGAATACTAGCATGCAATTTTCAGGTTAGTATGATTACCATATTATTTGCATATTATTACCCCCTTATTACATGTAAAGTGCTACTAAAGCTTCTACAAAACATCTTATAGCTGATAACACTAATGCACAGTGTGGTGTAACAATTGTGTACATTGTCAAAGGATGGACCTGGATCTGCAGCTCGGTGTGGGTGAGAGTGTGTTTAAAAGCGAGGCAGCTGGCATCAGAGCTGAGACGTGTGTTGATTATGCAGAGTATGTTGCTGGAGTTGAGCATGTGCGTGGGTGAAGGCTTTGGTGCAGTGGTGAGCTGAGAGATCCATTTGTGGTGTTGCTGTGTAAATTCAAAGTCAAATCCCATCCCCTTATATACACGCATTAACAGCGGCCTCTAACTGCTTTCTCATGCTTTACACAGCTGCTGCAATCTGTCAGACACATACATGTAGAGCCAGATGGTTACACATATCTGAATGTACACACAAACATATACATGCACACACATACATATGTATGTATGTATGAATGCCAATAATGTGAGCCCAAGTCAAGTTTTAAATTGCTGGGGTGTGAGTCCAATCAAGTCACATGTTTCTGTGGTCCGAGACAGAGGCAAGTCTTGAGCCAGTCTCAAGTGTCTGGGGTCAAAGTCCAAATCAGATATTGAGTCTCTCAGGTGCAAGTGCATGTCTGAGTCTCTAGAATGAGTCTGAGTCAAATCTCAAGTCTCTGGGGTGTAAGTTCAAATCAGATCTTGAGTCTTTTGGGTGCGAGTGCAAGTTAAGCCTTTAGTCACTGGAGTGTCTAGTCACTGGAGTCTGAGTCAAGTCTGAGTCTCTGAGGTGCAAGTGTGACTTACTGAGTTACTGGGGCGTGAAGCCAAGTCGAATCTCAAGTTTCTTTGGTGCATATCAGAGTCAAGTCTTGAGTCCATGGGGTCTGAGTTCAATCAAGTCTCAACTCTCAGGGTACAAGTCAGAGTCTCTTGAGTGCAAGTCTGAGTGTCTTAGGTGCAAGTCTGAGTCAAATCTTGAGTCTCTGGGGTGCGAGTCTGAGTCAGGTCTTGAGTCTCTCAGGTAAGAGCTAAGCCTCAAGTCACCAGAGTGTGAGTTGAGTCTCAACTGGGGCTCAAGTCTGAGTTTCTGAGGTGCAAATGTGAGTCAAGCTTCAAGTTACTGGGGTGTCCAAATCAACTCTCATGTCACTGGGTTGGTTGATGGAATCAAGTCTCTGCTGTCTGGGATGTGAGTCTGAGGCAAGTCTAAACTGACTAGGTTGCCAATCCAAGTCAAGTCTCTAGTCCTTAAGATATGAGTGCAAGTCTCAAGTATCTGCAGTGTAAGTCAAAGTCAAATCTACGGTCACTGCAAATTAGAGTCAAGTCTTGTGTCTCTGGGGTGCAAGTCTGAGTCAAGTTTCAAGTCATTAGAGTGTCAGTCTTGAGCCTCTGAATTGTGATTCCAAATCCCAGGTCACAGGGGTGCAAGTTTGAGTCAGGTTTCAAGCCTCTGGGGTGTCCAAGTCGAACCTTGAGTCTCTGGAGTGCAAGTCAGAGTTGAGTCTTATGTGTGAGTCCATGTTGAGTCTGGAGTCTTGGGTTGCAAGTGCATGCTCCCTGGGAACACAGAACTCTGGGAATCTACAATCCTGGGAATATAGGACCCTGGGAACATAGGGACCTCGAAACATAGGATCCTATAGGACACCCACGCATGACATACATACATGTTTGCAGAGCACACAGATACAACATTTGTAGAAAAGCCAGACTGCAGAATGAATTGCATTACCATGTACCCTTACACTCCTTTTCATTCCAAACATATTGAGATGGATTTGGACTAAAATGAAGCATCAGATTCTCCTTAGCTAGGAGACAGAGAGTGAGAGAAAGAGAGATGCAGCCAAACAACTCCCTGCTGGGGGAGCCCCTAAAACACAGGTCTTGATATATGTCATTATAGAGGCCTTACGCAGCCGGCCCGACGCCCACACAATACCTGCTTATGCCGGCCTGTATAAATTACACCAAGAGCTGACAGGTGAGGGAGGCAAGGGACTGTGCTTATGTGTATGTGAGAGAGGGAAAGAGACAGAGTGAGAGAGAGGAGGGAGGTGTTAAAAGCATGTGTATGTGGATGAGAGAAACAGAAAGTGAGAGGTGTTCACCGCAGCTAAAAATACTGCAGATCTTTCCACCTAATTGCAATAAAAACTGGTTAGGGAACAAAGCTGGCTAAACACGGTTTGGGAGAAAATCAATTACACCACCACAACAGGGAAAGTGACAGTCAGGGACGGTAGCCGTCAGCGCCCCAGCTCCGACAATATTTACAAAAGGTCAAGTCCATTACAGGCACGGGCGTAACGGTACTAGAATACATGCCAATAACATAGGTATAAAATGTCTTCAGAGACATAAAAGGAGGAGGAGAGACTGGTAGAAATATGAATGAGATAGCTTGTAACACTCAAAGTAACGGGGAGCGAGGTAGCGGACGCATGTGCGGAGGTAAGCGACTTTTATTAAGGGCAAATCCAGGGTCATGGTCGAGACAGTCCAGGTTCATATAGCCAACACGGACAGATTGGGGGACAGACATGACATAAACCGGAATAACCAGCAAACAGAGACCGAGACATCAAACAAAGACCGGCAAACACAAGGGGCAAACACAGGGCTTAAATACACGGAACAATGAGGGACAGGTGAACATAATCGGGGCCGAGTAATCAAACAGGCGGCAGGACTTAATCCAAAACAAAGGAGCACATGGACGGGACTGGGAGGGGCCAATCGTGACACTCAACATGACAGCTGTGTTACAGGAAGTATTGCTCTTCAATGAAAAGAGGCAAACTGCTTGTTGGTTTCTTGACTTTGTCTCATGAAATAAGAGTCTAAAAATGATCAAACCTACATGTTCATGTTTCCAAGAAGACACGATTGAACTACAACTAAATACAATTCAAAAAACAAGTATCACTGGTGCTTTAGTCATTAAGGGACCTTCCCAAGTGTTTGTCAAATCCTGTAAACCTACTACAACTCAGAGGTAAGGGAAGTCACTCCATGTAATGCAAGTGATTTTACATGATTTTGCTATTTAGTTAAATACATGGGCAATAGAATTTTGTCTACACTATGCATGTTATAAAAAATCCCCTGCTACAGAATTACAATTTAGACTCATTTGTCTCTGTGTTTGCACACTGTGAAATTAGACCTCTGTATTTAACCCATCCATGCAGTGAAACACCCACATACATGCACACTAATGAATACACACATTAGCCTGAAGCAGTGGGCAGCCCTATCCACAGCGCCCCGGGGAGCAATTGGGGGTTAGGTGCCTTGCTCAAGGGCACTTCAGTCATGGACTGTCAGTCAAGGGGATCGAACCGGCAACCTTCCAGGCATAGGGCTGGTTCACAGGGCTGAAAATATTATCTTAAAGAAGTCATTTTCTGTTTTTGCTTGTGGTAAAGTAGAAACATACTAATGGTTAGCTGCAATTCAGTCGTTACTTAGCAACCAGTGCTAAGCGGAGTGATGCATTCATTGAGAAGGATGGCTAGAACAGTTCAACTTATGCAACTGGAAAGAATTGCTGTATAGATAAAGTTATACCATATTATATAATACACATACAGATAGTGCATTTATTCATTTATTTATTTAAAAGTATTTACACGGAGAAAAAAAACTTTTTTCAACCACCCTCAGCTAGCTTGGAGACCCCCATACATTCCAAGAAAATGAGCTTGATTTCCCATTCATGTTGATCTAGAAAGCATACAATGACTCTGGGTACTGGATAAAGATGGTCAATTCATTTATGCAAAGTGATATTACATGTCTATCTAATGACCTAATTATATTCTTGAGTTATTATGGAAGTTGATGGTGTGCCTTAGATGAAGCCCCTCATCACACGGCTGGAGAAGAGGACTTCAGAGAAAGAGAGGCAAAGAAAAGTGGTAATTGTCACCAAATACTCTAGTCATCAGCAAAAAGCCCAGAACCTATGGAGAGGCACCAGACGTTGTGATTACTGCTGTTTTTACTGCAACTGAATCCACCGGTGCAGTAATTGACAGCCTGTGGAGAAATTTGAAACTTTTACAGATAGAGACTCGACAGGCAACAAAGAGGCAGGGGCCATGCCAAGCGCCTGTGCATATTGAGATATCGAGATTGAAGGCATTTATGAATGACTTGTGCAAACAGAAAAAGAGAGCTGGGGAAGGGGGGGAGGTCTAACAGGTGCTGAGGGAGAACTGTCAGCCACTTTCCCTCCCCCAGGGCTCGCCCATAATGAGGATGTAGCTCGCGGAGAAAGAAATTTATGACACTGCAGTTGGCTGTGTCTGTTTCAGGGGGGAAGTATGATGCGAAAGAATAAGGGATGAAGAATGGTGGGGGTGGAAGGAAAGAGATGTACCCTTCACTAGTCCTTGAGAATCGTGACAGATGGGGTGGGATAAGGAACGAGGCAACTTTTGCTAGTTGCTAGTGAGCCAGGCTAGTACTTTGGGTTTGAAATCTCGTGTTTTTGTGCAGCCGTTGGCAAGTCTCGATTACAAAGGGAGAGGGAAAGGGGGGAAAACAGTAAGACATAAAGTTAAGCGAGGGTGAAATGGCAGTCAAGAAAGCTTGGAGGACTCGAAGGTAATCCTGAAGCGAATCCCTCGTCGGCCACGTCTCGTAGTTAATTTATGAAACTGCGGCACCTCAAAGTTTAGCCATACATCTGTGTGTCTGCAGCGCTGGAGACATTAGGAATTCATGCTTGAGGAAAGGCAGCCAGAATGTGTCAATTATACTGATGCAGGGCCCAGTGTGTGTGTGTATGTGGAAGAGATTGAGTATGGTACTTCATAAAGAAATGTTTCTCCAGACAAGTAGATTCTTTCACTGGTTGTGAGTAGGGGTTCATTTTTTCCTACTTGACTAGTCATTCAAAAAGGCAGTCGACAGATCAACCAATCGTCAAAATCCAAGTGTTCTGGGTGGCTGTGAAATGTGGTTTGTTATCATCTTGCTAATTGGGGCTTGGACTAACATCAGATGCTGTAGTTTGAGGCAGAAGATGTGCATCACAGAGGAATTTTTTGTTGCATTTTATTAAGTTTCAGCTACAGGCATTCCCACAGTGCACAGACTGTCTGATGTAAACTGCATGCTAAAATCACCACAGCTCTAGGAATTTCACCTCTCACAGAGAAGTTAACCTGGCTACAGCAATCTGTGTTTCTGTGCACTGGTTTCACCTGTCAGATGGGAAACAAATGATTGTTTATGAAGACACATTCCCGTACCATGCTTTACACACCAAGTGGCCAATATACCATTGTGTACACTTATAAATGGAACCCATGCTCACACGGCACAACCGGTGGGCGGATACCAGCGTGCACCCAGAAGTCTTGCTGAGTGTGCATGGTGTATACAATGGAGGGATGTAAACCTTTATTATGTCTTAGGAGGGTACTTTTGCCAGGCCTCTGTCCTCTGTACATGGCTGTAGTTCAGAGATGCTGCTGTGGCTCAGTGAATAAGGGCTGATGTCACTGATCTTGCAGTTGCCCAGTGAACCCCTGTGAATGCAACAGCAGGAAACGGTTCTGATAGGTCATAGTGCCAATCATATTTAACTTTCTCTTTTATTGATCATCCAAATTTTCCATCTCCAACAAGCATAACAACGTTTTTCTTGTGACATTTAGGCATTTGTTTTCCATTTAGCTTTTTGCACATTTTCAAAATTTGCAAGAAAAAGGTGGATAGAACACCCACTATGGATCGTGATTCTCAAGGCACGGTAACCATACATCTTCTTTGTCCAGTATGTCCTCTTTTTGGGGCCTAAACAATTTAGGACAAATAGGATTTCTAAATTGCCTACAATGTCTGGGATTTGCTTTCATGTCAGCGTCCTCTTTTTTTCAAAACTAAAACATGGTCATCCTTCTGTAGTATTTCCACACAACTAAAGTACTTCGGGCTCTATGTTTTTGTGCCACCCTGCCTATTCACTCCTATTTTTACCATTGCTGTTTTTCAGGCATTGTCCTAGACTAGTCGACTGCTGCCCACAGCGCTGACTAGTGGATTTATTACTTCACTAGTCTACTTGTCTATGCAATTCCTAGTAGTGAGTGACTGCTCTCTCAAAGTCTGTCTATTTCTTTGTGCTGGCACACCTCCCCCAGTCCATCAACACCTGTCTACAGTGCGCTCCCCTCTTACAGCGGCAATTAAAAGGCTAAAGGTCAACTGGATGGAAAACACGGCAGAGCGGAGCGGCTAAATACAGACAGCCTGTCACAACATTTTCTCTATACCATTCTGTGTGCCACTTCCCTTCCAAAGATGTTCAGCTTCCATGTCCAAAAGAAATACAACTACACTACAAACTAGCCAATTTAAGTTTATACAAAGAGAACTTTGTGTTCTACTATGGGCACGGCCACAGTGACTGAAGGGATTATAACATTTTAAGTGCTCCTTTCAGAGCACTTTTTAGTAAATGTTGACCAAACAGTGCAAAGACATTATGCTAACAGGCACAGTTTTCAGACTGGGAGTTGCATTATTCAAAACAGAAACTACAGCAATCCAGGTGCTAACTTATCACCAGCTAACAGCTAATTTGGCAGAGAGTTCTAGTTGACCACTGCCTTTAAAATAGGTTAATTAACTACATATTCTGAATTCTTCGTGATCTTCTTCTTTCCCTATTCTTATTTATTTGCTAATATGAATTAAATACACTAACGAAGTAATGATAAAATGAAAGCTGGTGTAAGCATTTAGCTTAAATATGGCACAATCATGACTTTTAATGTTCCACAAGTTAATGTTAGCTAACTGTATCTAAGTCAGCAGTCCTTGCTGACCCCCCCGCTTAGATATATTGTGTATTTTAGAGCATTTTCTTGCATTTTTCAGTCCTCAACAATTCATTCTCCAAAAAATGCAAAAATTTAGCTACATTTTTCAGCAATGATGGAAGCAGTGCTATCTCTATAACACTGCATGTTGTGTTAAACACCACCACACACTTACCACCAGTGCCTAGTTTGATATCTAATCTCTGGACACTCTACAAGACTTGTTAGCTGACCAATTACAATCAGCAAATTGGTTCTATACCACTGGAGGGGGCCAGGGGATTTACCCCACCAATTACAAATGCATTCTTGTGCATTCTCATGTGTTGTCTTGAGTCTTGTGCAGTAGCCCACAGCGACCGGCTCAAAATGTTCCAGGCTCACTGAGAATTCTCCCTGATTACCCTCTCAGGCATTACTAATGTGTAATGTTTGTTCTGTTTCTGACCACTTTTAAGACCTTAAAGTGGAATCGAGTCGCAGCCTGGATCTGGGAGGGGCTGTAAACCGGATCTTAACTTCATATTTTTGTCAGATAATTCTGAACTTAACATTCCAAAGTTGTCAGTGTTGCTAATATTATGTAGCTGTAGGTTTTAAGATTGTTTATAGCTTATTATATAATTATTTTATACTATAAAATTATTCATTTATATCTATTAATGTTTTACTTGTTTTAAGGGATTTTAGTAAGTAAAATAATCTCACTATAATGGCATATTGTTCTGCTGGTTTCCAGCATATTTCTTACAACAAGCAAACTTTTCTGCCAATGTA
This sequence comes from Pygocentrus nattereri, assembly GCF_015220715.1. NCBI lineage: Eukaryota > Metazoa > Chordata > Actinopteri > Characiformes > Serrasalmidae > Pygocentrus > Pygocentrus nattereri. Next base: position 49,506,102 of record NC_051212.1, read on the forward strand.
GTGAGATAATTTGACTTATCAAGATCACTTAAAATAAGTTCCAATTTCTACAAATAAAATAATCTTATAATAAGCTTACATGAAATATATTAGATAAATTGACTAGTTTTAAGATAATTTCACTTGACAAGATATCATTTTTTTTGCAGTGTATGCAAAGCAACTGTCTTTTCACTTTCATTCAACTACATGTTGTTGAAACATCATGGATGTCCAGTTTGCACACTTCATTAATTTGCTGGGGGCACTAAACAGCCACTTATGTCACTTATTGCCACTTTTATACTACGGTCACAAACTATGAGATTCAGCCCAGCGAAGGGTGTTGGTTCCACTCAGGGTTTCTTTCTCATGTATTAGTGTAAAGTATTCAAACCTTAGAAATGTACAAAGCTTATGTTATGATCTATTTAAATCCAAGGCATTCATAGAGAGTAATAAGCTAAAAATATTGCGGTCATCAGGAAAAAAATGTTTTTGTACTTTTTCAGTTTTTGACTTTCAATTTGAAAATGCCTCTTGGCCTTTACATTGTGTATAAATTTCATGATGAATGGACTAAAAAAATGACCCAAAATGACTTGGAAAAAAGTCTGGTTCCATTGACTTGCATTAAAAGTAAAGTAGGTTTTTTCCTTCTCCTGTAAAATTTGAATTTTCGAGATTTGAGGTTTTCTTCTGACAACAGTGATATATAAAATAATCATTTATAGGCTACTTTCTATTAGAAGGTGTCTGTCCCTAACCTCTAAATTCCAACTTGTGAAACAATTACTTATTTGTTAATTACTTTTTTTATGTCCTTTAGTTGAAAGATTTCAATTTCTTACGTTCTTTCATTTACAATATATTATATAAATATATAAAATGCTGTCCCACATTTTCATGTCACTACTGAAACAAAAAGAGTTTTCATCCATAGGTGGACTTTTATTTAGTTACAGCCCTGCACTTTAGAGCGGAAAGTGAAACTTCGTTCCTGTACCTTATAGCCACATGGTAAGCAGTTAGATCCCATTGCTTTGAAGTGAAAGTGTATCAAATCTGGAAATCAGTGTGTAGCAATAAGAAGTGCTACTACTGAAACATTTTCTGCAGTTAAGTAAACTTTTTTTTGCGTTTCAATGAAGAAATATTATGATTTTATGTGTACAGCAGTTCAAAGTTTTGTTTGCTTGTCATGTACTGGCTAGCATTTTTAACTCAAAATGAGCCAAAATAGTCACTAACGAATCAGTCACTACTGAAACAGTTGGGAAAGTTTTGTGGTTGTTTAACTGACAAAATGGAATGTTCCATCATTTGTTTTAATAAAAAATAAATATAAATAGATGTAGGTATAAGGTATAGGTTTAAAGACAAAAATGGAGCAGCACCCTCTGATTTCAGTATTGCAACTGTTAATAGCCCAATTTTAATAATACTAATGGAACAATCTGAACTATATATTAATTTATGGGTAGTATGAAGCCATGTGTGGGTGTTTTAGAGTAGAGTTTGTATTTTTATGTATATTTTTTTAAAACTGCAAGCCCTGCACTGTTTAAGCGAACACTGTGTTTCATTACGGTGGGTCGTAAACAGCTTCCCACTTTGGGGGCACATTGCTCACACAGGTTGAGGTACATAGAGAGAAAGTCTATGCATAATTATAGACCAGTTCTGAATCCCAAAGCACTTTAATATTGTTTTTTTAACTTAAAAATCATCACCTAACATTATTTCTCCTGCTCTCTGTGTGTTTCAGCCTTAAATCTCATCGTGTGACTGTGGGTGTGACGCAATTGGTTATCAAGCCACATATCAACAATCTAATTGGTCAGTTTTCAGCATATTTGCAAAACGTTTCACGAAAATGAGAACAGAAAGAGGATGTGTCTGTGGTCAGATGTGTTAGTTAGGCTATGGGTATGTAGTGTCATCTCTTGCCTCATTATAGCACTTTAGGACACTTTCTGTTTGATGTGAATTTAAAAAATATATAATAACAAATCATTTGAAAGTGAACATCATTTGAATGACACCATCGCTCAGGCATATACAGTAAATACGCCTTCCCACTTCCCTGAATATGCTACTTCAAAGCAAAAGGATTTTAGTCTAAAATCCAAGTCCAATAACAGTCGTTCAGTAGAATGATCCATATACATCAAATTCAATTGAAAAACTGAACAATTCTGGTTGTCTCAAAGGCAAACGTATCCAAATCCATTACTTCAGCACATCAACATCAGCTCAATTACTTCCAATTTATTCCAGACAAGCAACAGAAAGGAAACTTACATACTTCCATTTATGCTACATATTTGTAATGGTGATTTATACATTGTAAATCAGCTGACTGTCTTTTACAGCGTCAGTCTGACGGGCCAGGGCTCCGAACCCAAAGCCTGCAATGAGTGGAGGCTCCTAAACTACATTCAACTTGTCGTCTGCAGGTATTCCCCCTCCTTTTCCCCCTTTATCGACCCGACGGAAACCAGGCATTACACTGTGGGCAAGCGGCAGCTCCTCTTATATTGGGTTATAAACCCAAATGAGATGTGGTTTTGAAAGTTTGCTCAAAACGCCGCCTTGTTATTTCGGGCCGGCGGCCAGGAATGCGAGCCGCGGCTGGGGCCTGAGCGAAAAGCTCCAGAAGAAATCATTTCGCCGCCCGCCGGCCCACCAAAAACCACACGCGGCCGCTGCTGAGCTTTAAGATGTCCTTAATCGCCAGAAATCACATTAGGATTCAAATGGAGAGAAAGCCTCTGGCTTTAATTAAGCCTTGTTTTGAATGTTTATGATTCTTTAAACGAGTCTTCTGGCAAGGAGAACCCATTATTTGAACACAAGGAAAAAAAAAAGGAAAAAAACGTCGGAACGGAACAGTCTCTGAGATTTCTAGCGCCCGCCGTTGCTGAGATTTCCATCTGTGGTGTCATTTTGGTATATTAGCGAGAAGCTTTATTGAAACAACAGAAGAGAAGGGCCTCTGATTTTTTTTGATTGATTTTATACAGCGAGCTTGCAGTACACGCACACCTACTTGGCAGCCGGCCTGTCATTGCCTGTCAGAATAAATGCGCTCGATGTTCTAACTGCATCCCGCCGCACCTACATGAAGAGGGAAAAAAAAACAAAAACAAAGAAAAAGTGGGTTTCATATTTAAATGTGGCCGACTCACAGCTTTCTGTCCACGTTGACTGCTAAACATCTGAGACGGCGCAATGGAATTGAAGGCACCCTCCCGAAAAAGTAAAAACCTGCAACAATAATCTTGATGTGGGTGTTCAGGGGTTGGTGCTTTGCACGCTGGGAAGTTTTTTGGGCCATGCTCGCCTACATGAGGCGGCTAGGCCTCGCCTCGCCTCCCACTGCAGTTCAAAAGTTTCCTCTTGCCTTTCATCTCCGTCTTTGTTTGCTGTCTCCCCCCCCTCCCCTTTTACTTTTATTCTCCAGCTCAAAGGACACGCGTGCTCGCGCACACGCACTCAAAACACTTGTTTGTTTGTGCTCGAGTGAAATGTTTGCCAGCTTGCCGCTTGTTCCCCTCTAGTGCAAACAGCCGTGCGGTGATACCCGCAATGCAGCCGGCACCCGACAGCTTCTTTCGAAACACGAACACATCCGGCCTGCATACAATCACTGGCCACTTTATCAGAAACACTTACCTTCTGCTTCCACTCGGGGGCCACTTTATTAGAAACACCTACACTGTTCACTTTATAGGTCAGCGGTATGCAGGTGTTTGTATTTTAGGTCCTATAGCTCATAATGTCTGAGAAATCTGGTCGGAAATAAAACGGCACCTTTATAAAAATGAACAAAAGTTAATTAGATCAGATTCATCTATCTGGGGAAGGGGTTCACAGCCATGGCTGCATGCTGTGTGCAATTATATATTTCCACCACAGAGGTCAAAGTTTAAATGTGGTTATATAGGCTCATAAACATTAGCATCATCAGTTCATACAAACAGGAACCCAATGATTTCTGCAAGATTGATTTTTTTGTTAATTTTGTTTAATATAATCAAAATGCTTGTACATGAACACTGCCAGTATTGGTGTAATTCTCTTATTTCATTGTAGGTTTCAGTTGGGAACAAAAGGGTTAAATGTCCAACAGATCACTATCCAATCAGTATTTTATTTCTCTTTGTTATCTGGGTAGATACAGCAAAGTGAGCTGTTCCATTGATTAGGACTTCAGGAGTTAAACTGAAGGCCTTATATTTCAGATTAACTACTGAAATAATAAGGAATTGACAGTGGAATCAACCAATCAGCTTTTGATTTGCAATGGGAGGGGCCGATTTTGTAAGAAAATATGTCATTCCAGATGTTATGGAACTCCTAGATATGATAATAATGTTTTACAGTCAGTTGTTAGAAATGTAAAACAGCGTGCGCAAAGCCTTCACCCTCCCAGCTTGGTAGCATCATGTAGCTGTAGCACCTAGCTAGTGGGTGAAATTACCAATGATAAACTTAGAATTGGATACAATTAAAAAATGAAAGGCTATTAAAGACAATATTAATTCATTACAATAGTAATTATAACAATAAAAAGCAAAATCATTGAGCTAAACATGGCTAATGCAACAGATGAGCTACAGTCTTTAGCTGTACACCAGCAAAGTGGGTGTAGGTTTCTAATAAGTAGCCAAAGTGTGTATAGTTTAAAAACCTCATTACACATTGCTTATATATTTTCTGACCCCACATATATCTGACCCAGTCGCTGACAGTCACCCATGCCACGTTAAGTAACTCCACCCCAGATGCCCCATTTAAAAATAGAGACCTCTGACCATTGACCTCTGGCCCTGTTTTACCTCTTATCATATCATCTGCAACTATTTCAACTCCATCACCAGATTAGCCCCCATTCATTTACACTCAGCTAGAGCAAGTCATTATGTGATTTTGTGTAGTCTACACTGAACGTCCCAGGTCAGAGTTCGACCACCACTATCATTAATGGCTTTGATCCCTCAATCCAACAACCACAAACACAACTGCAGCCTGCCGCCGAGCTCTAATTACAACACGTTTATCAATATTCAATATTCGGCACATATAACATCAACAAACGGAAAAGTAATATGAGTAGGAGGTATATCAAAGCCAGGGCTTGTTGTCTCCTGTTCTTTCCAGAGGATACTATCATGTTTCAGCTGGCCAGACAAGGGCAAAATTAATTGTCAGACGAAAATAAGCCTTCTACAATTTTTTCCTTACTTTAGTCAATTAACTATGACTTGTTTGGCATCCGCTTGCTTTACTAAGCTATTGTAGTTAAAAAGTAATGCGAATATTATAATATACAGCTTATATCTCATCAACTAGTACAAATGCATATGCAATATGCATGGCTAAGTCTTATATTGAATTTTGCTAATTATGAGATTGCTATGAATATAATCAATATAGGCAATAATTACAGTATTAAACAAGTGTAATTACATTCCAGTGGAATGATTTCACTAGAAGAAATTACCAAGTAAAAAAAGTTTAGAAGTAGGTTAAATAAACTGGTAAACTGAAGGGCAGTTTTCATACAACACCTACATGGTTTATGCAGGTTTATGCAAAAGTTAGAACACCCCTGCTTAAATTACATTCCTTGAGTATGGGGTCAAACTTTACCTGAAGGGTGTCTACACAACACATTTATAACATCTTACATAAACACTTCATAACGTGTTTCATGAATGCTTAAATCAACATTCGTAAAGCACACATGGTTTACATGACATTAACATGGACTACTATGTCATTTCACTGAGATAGATTTTTCAAAATGAATGCCCCATTTTTCTTTTTTTTTTGAAAAACTATACTATTTTCAGTAAAACACTCCATTTCTGGACAGCCAAAATAAAAATGACCTCGTTTTACCTCTTTCCATTCAGTGGCACTACAAAGGGGCCATATTTTCTGTTCAAGGACCAAATAAATGTCTTCAAAGTTCAAGGTTTTCCATAATAATCTCATGACATCTCTAATTGTATTCATTTTAAAGAAAAACGCCAATACAGCTCATTTCATATATTGCTAGTGTTTCACAGTCAGTAGTAGACATGATAAAATATCTAATCTTGAGGCAAATCATTTCAAACCTACCATATTCTTATAACTTCAGTCAATGAACATGTTCAGAACCACCCCCAGTAAACTAAATTGTTTAAACATAAAAATGAAGCATTCTAATGTGCTTTGAAAATAAAACTCAGAGAACTAAGCAACTGAATCTTTATAGAATGGTACTTGGTGATTAAGTTCAACAACTGTGCCAAAATAAGTCATGTTGAAAGTATTGTTTTCCATCTATAATTTGCATTCTACCTGCTAAGAGGCCTATAGTAAACGCATGAGGTGTGCTGTGCTGCTAAGAGGCCTATAGTAAATGCACGAGGCATGTAATGCTTGGACCCCGGTGATTGCCACTTTTGTAATTTGTTGATGGTTATTTAACTTTCAGGAGACAGTACACATAAATCAACATGTTGTACATCAATTTCAGACAAAGGCGAAGTGCTAGCTGCTTGTCTTGGTTGCAGACATATTAACATATATGTACCGAAAGCAATTGAAGAACTTCATTGCTCCTGAAATGTCACGTGCCTAAAAGTACTATATGCATATATAAATGACCATGATCTGTTCCTGGGGGTGGTGTCTATTCATATTTTTCAGTCAATCATATATTTTTTTTTGGATTCACCCATGCTTCCATTGCACATTAGTTACATTAGCCTAATAGCTCCAGTGCAAAACTAAAAAAAATCAAACTTCGGACACCAAACATGTCTTACCTGAACAACTACACTTAAGACAAGGGCAAAAACATTGTAAATATGATTTTTTGGCACCCTATTGCTTTGCACTTTAACCCTCCCTCTTCTCCTTTTATTTCCTAGAGGGCATGTTTACAGCAAACATAGTGGTGTCCTCAGAAGCCTTTCCTGGCATGAGTTGGAGCCAGGGCTACAGATGAACACGTCCGTCCCTGAGCCACCACTCAACCTGTAAACCCTGAAGCTCCTTGACTTTCCTACCATCTGCCACTGGCGCAGAACCAGACGTGGTTACGGAGCAAACGGCCTGCTGGACAAGATGTACTCAAGCTTACAGGCTTTCAGGGAGAGACAGGCTGTCAAAGAGCAAAGGGCTTCTAGAATACTTCTGGCATGACTTAAACCTACCTAGGTACCTTGTGGCAGTGTATGCCTTGAAATGCCTTGTTGTTGTTCTTTGTTTTTGTCTCTGGTCAAAAATGTGCAAAGTTACAGCTTTCGAGCCACAACCATGAAACTTTGCAGGACCATATGCCCAAACTGGCTGCTTGTGCTTATTTAAACACTTTGACTTATGGTGTTCATACAGTGTCAAGACATTCTACTCACATAATATATAATACTTATACTTCAGGGGACACTCTGTAGTGCACGTTTTTGGATGCTCCTTTTATGTCACCATCACATAAGTACACTAGCAACATCCGAGAAAGCACCTAGGATACCATAGCAATGGCTTAGCAACACTTTAACAACCACCTGGGATACCAAAGCAGCAACCTAGCAACACCTGAACCTTCTATTAGTGTATATTACATCAATAAGTCAGGAGAGGCTGTGCGTTACGGCTACTTCATCATGAGAAGGGTGTATGGTACAGTATCATTGCCAAGCAACCATGGGCCAAGAAATGAGGAGAAGAATGTTCGGTCATACATCGCTGGCGGTCATTTTATGAGTTTTAAAACTTTTTGTCGTATAACAATGAACATATGATAACAGAGCATTGTTTAATGCTAAAACATTTGTACTTTTTAAGTACTTCTTGGTCACTAAATTATCACAGTGAGTCTTATTTAGCACCAATCCAGCAGGGCCCTCTTCTCATGCTGGGGCTGAATCTCAAACAGCTCCCTGCTCCCTACATAGTGCACTACTTAGGAATTTACTACATCCTGCAGCTGTAGGATGCAGTATGTAGCTAAGTGTAGCTAAGAAATAGTGACATGTAGGACTCAGACACATCCATGCTTGCTAAATGATGCCCAATTTGGCTGTAGAGGCTAGAATTTTTTAAACTTTCATAACTAGCACACTATTAGGGAGTATGGAGCCGTTTGGGATTCAGCCTGGGTTTGAGGCTACTAGTTTTATGGTTAATCATACCATAAGCACTTTAATTCAAGCCTATTATTATATTAATGATGGAGTTATTTAGGCTGTTTGCTGAAAAATAAGCAATTATTCAGAAAATAAGTCACCATCAAATAATTATTGAGAAAATAAATCACCAGCCCCTCAGTTTAAACAAAAAACAGGTTCTTACGTGATCAAAATACTTGGTCTTCCATGTGAGCAGCATGGGAGTCAAAAATGATTCCATTAACAGGTGAAAGCCTGAGGTTATTAAAAGTAGGTTACCAAAGCCGCTGATTGGGTACAGATGTAAGGAGAAAAAAAGCTGAAAGACGAAAGGAGAGAATGTGACGTTACCTCACGCTGGTGTCAGACCAAAACCTCGTATCTCCAAAATATTAACTTTACAGGAGAAGGAAAAAACCTGCTCTACTTTTAATGTAAGTCAATGGAACCAGACATTTTCCCCATTCATCGTGAAATTTGCATACAATGTAAAGGCCAACAGGTGTGTTCAAATTATGTCAATAACTGAAAAATGACCAAAAAATGGCGATGTGAGGTTTGTTGCGACAGCAGCGCGTAGCTTCCTGACATTAAGTAGAAGAGCCAGTGACACAGCCTTCCAGAGAGACACCAATCGGGAACCAATGTGCCATTTGTCTTGCATTTGGCTGCCTTATGGCCAAAAGTGTGGGCCTGTGTTTGGTGTTTGCAAGTCAGGCCAGATGCAAAATCATATGCGTGAGTTTTTTCAATAAGCAAATTGCATTTTCAGACAACATCCAGCTTTGCACGTCAAAGAGCACCTGTCGGCTGAGTTCTGGCGCCGCTGGATTGGATTGCGGCTGCTTCATTGCTTTTTCTCTTCCCCATCTTCTTCCCTATCAGGCGGGGAAAGAGGTTTGCGCCCTGCTAGTCACTTCTGATATCTCACACCTGATCTTTCTCTCTCTCTCTCTCTCTCTCTCTCTCTCTCTACCTGTTTCTCTCCTTTTCCCTCCATCAGTCCTGGTCTCTGCCTCCCTCTGACTCTCTGATGATGATGATGAGGAGGATGATGATGACGCTCTGACCTGGCAAGGCTGTGATTGTAGCTCAGACACGACACACCGCAGGGACGCAGGCAGAATCCATTGTTGCCAGGCAACCAGGTGAGTGTTGAGGTCAAATGGACATGTGTGAACGCACTGTAAAACCACAGAAACAACATGCACCAGCACATGGCTGCCCGCTACTGGACATAACGGAATAACGGAAGTTAGTACTGCTGTCGCCGTGGTGATTTGGTAAGCAAAACTGTCAAACGTCCTTGTCCTCTTTCAATAGTCCATGGCTGCTTGGCAACAATAACATACTGTGAAAGAGGTACATCCTTTGGTGGAATAATGTTTCGGTTGATTATTGATATTAATTATTGCGTTTTTTCGTCATATCTCATGCTTTATGCCATTTTGTAAAAGCAACAAGCCACTAGAAGCCGTACATTACAGTGATTTTATCTTACACTGAAAAAAGTGTCTCGTTAAATCTACTTAAAAAATGACTTCATGTGGCAACAAGTAAATTAACTAGTTCTATTCAACCTAAATAAACGCTGAATGGATGGTTCTTTCAGTCAATGTCGTTTTTTTTAAGTTGAATAAAACTAGTAGTGAACTAATAAACTAGTTCTATTGCTTTTTACCACATGAAGCAATTTTTAAACAAAGTACTGTGTGAAACTTTTAGGCATCTAAGCACATTTTTAAACAGTTTACCCCAGCAGTGAGTTTATCACAATATACATTAGAATAAAGCCATATTCATAATTCAAATAAACAGAAAAACAATAAAAAGTAACAAGAATTTCTTGGGTCCATATTTTTCCTTGACACCTTCACAGCCGCCACAGAGACTCGTTAATATCATCAATTACATCATGAGCGCAGTTTACTGAAGCACTGATTGGTCAAACCAGGAGCTGCTTTTTAACTACATATAATACTGGTATAATTTATATACATATATATATATACACTCACTGGCCACTTTATTAGGTACACCTTGCTAGTAAGAGGTTGGACCCCCTTTTGCCTTCTGAACTGTTTTAATTCTTCGTGTCATACTTTCAACAAGGTGTTGGAAACGTTCCTCAGAGATTTTGGTTGGTGGTTTGAGTTCCTGCTGCCTTTCTATCATCTGGAACCAGTCTGCTCATTCTCCTCTGACCTCTCACACCAACAAGGCATTTTCGTCCACACAACTGACCACTCACTGGATATTTCCTCTTTTTCGGACCGTTCTCTGTAAACCCTAGAGATGGTTGTGTGTGAAAATCCCAGTAGATCAGCAGTTTCTGAAATACTCAGACCAGCCCGTCTGGCACCAACAACCACGCCACGTTCAAAGTCACTTAAATCCCCTTTCTTCCCCGTTCTGATGCTCGGTCTGCACTTCAGCAAGTTGTCTTGACCACCTCTACATGCCTAAATGCCTTCAGTTGCGGCCGTGTGATTGGCTGATTAGCTATTTGTGTTTACAAGATGTATCTAATAAAGTGGCCAGTCAGTGTGTGTGTGTGTGTGTGCATATATATGTATAAAATCATGAGCAATTAATATTCTATAAATTTTGTTTATTCAAATATTAACACTTTTCTCAGCAAATAAACACAAACTACACAAATAAATAGATTTTGAAAATGTGTCTTGGGTGCCTCAGACTTTCACACAGTACTGTAGATCTGACGAGCCACTTTTTACAGTGTAGGCAGGGGGGTTTATGCTTTGTGTCTTGCATAATTGCAGCCTTACCTGTGGTAAAATCATTATAGTGCATGGCTTCTTGTGGCTTAGTGCTTTACTGGAACTTTCGAATGTCAAACTTAAAGTAGGCCAACATAGTTCAAACATTTCATAAAATGTTTGGTTTTTGGTCATATTACACTGACCTTTTTAATAGTCAGCCCCTTGGTTTAAATAAATATTATGGTAATTAATGTCACTCTTTCGGACAGCAATGAGACAGCTTATCTCATTAGCTAATTTATCATTAATAAATGAAAAAGTCAATAGATAAAACGTTTATAAAATGAACTGGCACCATTTATACACATGAAAAGTAGGAAATAAAAAGGGAAATAAGTGAAGGTGTATTTTTACAGAACTAATGCCGTATTTTTCAGCAGAACTACTTCTCTGTTTTGGTGGCAATACCCCTAATTATTATAATGACTTAAATATGTTTGTCTAAATGTGTTTATGCTGATTGAGCAGACATGCTGTAAGAGCTGGACGCCTCCTCCCTATGAATAAATAAATAAATAAATAATTTTTTCCTACTTACTATACTTACTAATTAAATTATGTTGTATCAATTGGAAAGTGAGCACTTCATTTATATATATATATATATATATTCCATTTTATTACAACTGGTGACCAATACAGATATTAATGTTTCATATATTAACTACTAGAATATTTGCATGTCATTTTAAGTTTAATAAAATGTTTTACTTTTTTTTATGTATTACTGTTTTTATCACTGACTTCTTGCTGCTGTAATTACATATTTTTTAGCAGCAGTTCGAAAAGTTGCATGTCATTTTCAGGAGCAACTTGTTACTGTGTTATTACCATGTTATTGCCCATTTATTACTGGTCTATAAAGTAACGCACCACCCAAATATATGCGCAGGACCTTTCAGAAGTCACTAACATGGACACTGTTTCTCTCTGGACGTATTTCTGACCATAAAAAGCCACTTGGCCAAAGTAGTCACAATTTATCCAGAAGGCAATTGAGTTGATGCTTGTGTTGGTAGTTCCTCGTTCATTCGCTGAGCCTGGTGAGGGTCCTTTGTTGATATTGACGTCATATGTATCTCTGCCATTTATTTATATATTATTCCTTCGCTGTGTTCGAGATGGTGGGACGAGGTTCTTCCGCCTGTTTGGACTAGAACAATATTTTGGATCCTGCTGCTGTGGGGAGAATCAATATTTTCAAACGGGACGTCCTGCTGAAAGCTGCCAAGTGCTGAGTAAGAGTTAATGTGATTAGAGCGAGAGCTTGCCTTGAGTTAGAATCCCTCCATCTCTCTGTCTCTCCATCCCTCCCTCCCTCCATCCCTCCCTCCCTCTGTCTGCTGCATGCTGGCCCACAGAAAACCCCTGACAGGACAAATTGAAAACAGAGTGTGGCTGTTACTCAAAACCACACCATCCTGCTCTCTCTCACTCCCTCTCTCCTTCTCTCATTCCCTCTTTCTCTGCCTCCCTCTCTCTCTTCCTCGTCCTCTCTTTCACTCTTTCTCACACTCCCCTCCTCACTTTCTCTCATTCCCTCTCTCTCTTCCTCATTCTCTCTTTCTCTCACCTTCGCTTTCCCTCTCTTTCACTTTCTCTCTCTCTCTCATTCCCTCTTTCTCCTTCTCTTTCTCTCACCTTCGCTTTCCCTCTCTTTCCCTTTCTCTCTCACGCTCCCCCTTCTCTCCTTTTCTCATTCCCTCTTTCTCCTTTTCCCTTTCTCTCGTCCTCATTCTCTTTCTCTCACCTTCGCTTTCCCTCCCTCTTTCATACCCTCTCTCAGGCTTCTCCTTCTCTCTTTCTCTCATTCCCTCTTTCTCTGCCTCCCTCTCTCTCTCTTCCTCATTCTCTCTTTCTCTCTCCATCCCTCTTGCTCACTCACTCGTTCGCTCCCATGCTCCACTTCTCTCTTTCGCTCATTCCCTCTTTCTCCTTCTCCCTCTCTCTCTCTTCCTCATTCTCTCTTTCTCTCTCCATCCTTTTCCCTCTCTTTCACTCTGTCTCTCATTCTCTTTCTCTCTGCATCCCTCTCCCTCTCTTTCACTCCATCTCTCTCATTCTCTCTTTCTCTCTCCATCTCTTTCCCTCTCTTTCACTCCCTCTCTCATTCTCTATCTCTCTGCATCCCTCTTCCTCTCTTTCACTCCATCTCTCTCATTCTCTCTTTTTCTCTGCATCCCTCTCTCTCTCTTTTACTCCATCTCTCTCATTCTCTCTTTCTCTCTCCATCCCTTTTCTCTCTCTTTCACTCATGCTTCCCTTCTTTCTTTCTCTCTTTCTCTCATGCTTCCCTTCTTTCTTTCTCTTGTTCCCTTTTCTTGTTCTTCCTCTCTCCCTTCCTCTTTCTTTCTCTCTTTTTCCCTCCCTCTCACTCTTTCCTTCTCTCTCATGCTCCCCCCTTCTCTCATTTGCTCTTTCCCCTTCTCCCTCTCTCTTCCTCATTCTCTCTTTCTCTCTCCCTCCCTTTACCTCTTTCGTTCACTCCCTCTCTCACTCTCTTATGCTCCCTTTTTCTCTTTCTCTGATTCCATCTTTCTCCTTCTCTCCTTCTCATGCTCCCCTCTCTCTCCCTCCTTCCTTTTCTTTCTATCTCTCCCTCTCTCTCTTTCTATCTCCCTTTCTTTTCTTTCTTTCCTTCTCTTTTCACCAGTCTCTGTCTCACTCTAACCTTCTCACTTCTCCCTCTCCTTCTCTCTCTCCTTCCCTTTCCCTCTCACTCATCCCCATTTTTTTGTCTCTCCCTTTCTTTCTTCCCCTTTCTCTCTTTCTCTCTCTCTCTTTTTACTGTCTCTCTTTCCTTTTCTCTCCACTTCTGTCTCTCACTCCCTCACTCTTTCCCCCTTCTGCCCTTCTTTCATTCTTGCCCCTCTCCTTCTGTCCCTTTTCCTCTCTCTCTCTCTCTCTCTCTCTCTCTCTTTTTCACTCCCTCTTATTTCCCTGTATTTCTTTCTCTCTCACACTTTTTCACAGTAGCGTACGTAGATTCCACCTCATTAAATGTATACAGACAGGGAAACGTCCACACAGTTTAGGCCCATAATCAGATTTTCAATGTGCCGTTTCCAAATGCTTAACATGCAGACTTGGTTTACGTCTATTATTGAAGATTATAGTTCTTACTACCATCAATATGTGAAGACAAAGAGCAGCAAAGCTTTCAAAAAGCTACTTAATTCAACAAACTAACCGACTTTCATACTGATGCAGGAGCGGCTTCTTGAAGGAGCAGTTTTACTCCTGTAATGACAGCATTTACGCTGGAGTATAACCCACATAATCCTCTTTTTCAATGACCTGAACTTTCACCCTGAAAACTGCCAGTGTGCTGTTTATAGAGAATGGCCGGCTATTTCATCGCCTAGCAGTCTCCGTAGCCTTGTCCATAAATTGTGTGTGAGGCGGTGGAAATGTCCAATGCCTGCCTTCAATGAATCAATAGAACTGGGGCCCATCATGGTTGAGCAATGTGGCGTACTCACTGTCCAGCGACCGGATCGTGTTGCAGTCACAGAGTTGTGCGGCTTTGCCACGAAAATGGGAAAGAACGTAAATCCACATGTGGATTTGCACGCCTTGCTTTTTGCTATCTGTTGCCCAACTATTGAAGCTATCAACAGTGTAACCATATAGTGATGGGTGCTCTTCAAGAATGGTCTGGAAGACATCTGTATATAATAGGGTATTGTATGGTAAATGACACAAATACTAGCTTCTAAGCATTCTGGGGGGAAAAAAGGAGTCAAAATACAAACCTCAATTCCAAAAAGAGTTAGGGCAGTATATAAAATGCACATAAAACATTTTCTTCTCTCAGCACTAAACCAGCTCTAAAAACTAGTTTTGTGATGGATGTGTCCGATCACATGGGCTTTGTTCACATAGCAGATAAATGTGGCCCAAATCCGATCTTTTTCTCCATATTTGACACGTTTTGTCTGGTTGTCAGTGCCAACAGCCAAAAACACATAGAATCTGACATTTTTAATTCCAATTTAAGACACTTTCATATGTGGTACTGACATCTGATCGTATCCGAGATGCAGCACTGCTGAAGAGCCAGATCGGAATTCATGCAACTTTTACATGGATCCAACTCAGCATTCGTCATTGTTTTGTGCTGCTGAGACTTCGTAAACATTCTGTATCAAAAAATTGGAAAGCACTTATCACAACTGCTCCATGCTCGAAGAGATTTTGAAAGAAATGACTGAACGTGGCCATAGGAGAACGAGGCTGCTGTCAGCCATAGGAACTTCATGATTGCTCCTGTGATGCTGGCGAAGATGAAACTGAGCCCTCCAGGAGCGACTGGCGTTTGTTGGCAGTCGTGATTGTTTACCTCTGGATAGGCGCGTCATTTGAAGCAACATGAAGCTTTGTTCTTTTGCGCATTCAGCATAGTTTAAGAGCTGATCTGTTCAGATTAACGTCACATGCAGATTACATTTTAAAAGATTTTGTTAACTACTAAACAAAAAAAATATGATTTGGTGAGAAAATCAGATTTGGGCCTCTTTTACTTGCTCTGTGAACGCAGCCATGAATTACTTAGCTTAATTACTTCGCTCTCAGTAAACATAAGCTTATTTTTTCGAAGGAATGAACGTTGTGTTCTCCAGGTCAAAGAAGAGCCATCCAGATGGTTACCAGCATAAAGTTCAAAAGCCAAGGTCTGCATTAGTGCCCACAGCAGGGGTATTTTGCACATCTGTGAAGGCATGATTAACACTGAAAAATTTGTAGCAACTACCAGGAAAAAAGAGATTTTTGTTCGCTTTCTACTATTTTGCATAATTTGAAAACTCTAGTTAACCTTTGTATTGCGTTAAGATTTCATGAGGAACAGACTAACAGAAATGGCTCCAAAGTTTTAATGTAAAAAATATATAAATGAGCTAACAGCATGTTTTGTTAGCTTTGACCAGCAGGAGGTGGCTGGTTTTCCCTTACCCTTCAGGAACCAGGTGTAAAAAAAAAAAAAAAAAAAAAAGAACTAGGAAGCTAAGTGGCTAACAATTAGCATACTATATCAGATTTGACCATAAGTGGACTACTGGGAATTTTTAGCTATCAATGTTACCAATGACCAAATAAAATTAAGTTTAAGCAGTTAAAATTGTGGTGGATCTTGGGATAGCATTAGCCTCTTAGCCCTGCAGTGATTTGTTTTCTGCTGGTCAATGCTGGTGTAATCCTTTTTTTTTTACATATACTAGTTTAGTCGTACCTTTTAGGGCTTTGTGGGTTTGGTGGGTTTTTGCTGCTAGTTAATAATCTAAGATTACCTCACATAGCTTGGTTTAGCTTATGTTACCTAGCTAATGTCATTAACATAGTTTTCTAACAGCCTAGCACGAGCTAGCTGAACCAAGGTATGTGAGGTATCCTTAGATTGTAAACTAGCATTATGAAGATTTAATGTGCTTACCTATAGCTATTAACCAGCAAGGTTTTACAGTGTAAACCTTAGAAATTTTACACTGTAAAGCCTGCTGGTTGCTAGCTAGGTAAGTGCACTAATTCTCCATAATGCTGGCTTGTGTGTGTGGTGTTTCACTTGCATGGATGGGTTAAATGCGGAGATGGAATTTCCCAGGTTGTGGGATCAAAACAGTATCACTTAAGTCACTTAAGTCACTTACTTAACAGTCTAAGAATACCTCATACAGCTTCATTCAGCTTTTGTTACCTAGCTAATGTCATTCAAAAATAGGTTTATAACAACCTAGCACTAGCCAGCTGAACTCATAAGTTACTCAGCTAGCCGACCATTTGAAACAGTTGGGTGCAGCTTTGGGCTGGAGGTTAGGGAACCAGGCCTGTGACCGGAAGGTTTCTGGTTAGATCCCAGAGCTGACAGTACATGACTGAGGTGTCCTTGAGCAAGACACCTAACCCCCCAGTGCTCCCCGGGTGCTGTGGATAGGGCTGCCCACCTCTCCGGGCATGTGTGCTCATTGCCCCCTAGTGTGTGTGTGCTTACTAGTGTGTATGTGGTGTTTCACTGCACGGATGGGTTCAATGCAGATGTGAAATTTCCCCTTGGTGGGACTAGTAAGGGTCACTTAACTTAAACATTTGAAACCTGAAGCAACAGAATATGCTAACGTGCTAATCTAGGCCATATAATACATTTTTTGAAATATGAAGACATTTCCATATTCCACCCACCACCCCGAATGATTTTTTAAAGAAATCTTGTCACTGCATTACCTTATTATTGATAATCCATATAACGCTGGCCAGGTATCTAAGAACTAAGACAACTGTAATGGGAATGTGCATTTGATGGCTCTCTGGGAGCTGAGACACAGCCATACACTTCACAGACCAAAACTGATACTGCTAATGTCGGCTCATATGTCTGAAGTACTCTCCAAAGAAAAATAGCATATGAGATCCTGCTGTGCATATAGGCTGGATACGCTGAAGTACAGGAAATCAGAGTTTTAGCCTCAATAGCATGAATACCAACAGATGAGGAGGCTCCTCAGAGCCTGTTTTGTAATTACTGAATGACAATGCCATTGACAGCAGGAGCAGAAGAAGGTATGGTTTTCTCTTTTTTCCCCATCACCACTTTTGTCATTTATGACTTTATTTACTCACACTAAAGCCCTTTGTGCTCTTTTCCAGCGGTGACACAACCAAGTGGGTGAAATCAAAATGTGATCTGTTGACTCCACTGACACTTCAAGTCCTAACCAGTCGAATGGGGAAAGAATGTAAGGCAATTTTTTTACATAATGATATTTGATTTGTTTTCTGTGAGTACCAGCATTGTAATATGCCTAGCAATCATTGCTATCCTCCCATGCCTCAAGCCTTTAGTTCATCATTAGCCACGGTGTTTGAATATGAAGCTCCAGCTGAGGTTTTAAGGCCTTTGAGACCCACCAAGACCGACCACAGGGTGTATTCTTCTTTATGTTTTGCAATCCAGCACCAAAAGTTTGAGAAGTGGTCGCCAAATGTTGTTTTCATGATCATGTGTGGAACAATAAGGACACAACAGCAGTGATCAAGGGAAGAATCTTGATTCTAGAAAGCTAAAGCCCACCAATAGCAGGGAGCAAACCAAGAACCCTTCAGCTTCCCCAAGCATGACCTTAAGCCAGTGAGATACTATCAGAGATTTTTTAAGCAAAAGGGGAAAAGAAAAGACAATTCTGTACGATTCGCCTCACTACTCAATCGCTGCAGTGTATACTGACCATGACACTTTACAACACCGTTGGATAACAGCTTTGCGCAGATCTCAGATGTCGGCCGATCTGTGCCTGCCATGACTCTCTACAGCAAAAATGAAATGGATAATGTTTCCATTCTGAAGCATATGAGAATGCATGGCTAGCAGATGAGAGATTAGCTATCTCTCTTGTCTTTGGTCAATTCTTGGTACTGTCTTTGATTCTGGAGAACTCTGGAGGGGAAGTGACATTTCGGATTATGGTGTGTGTGTGTGTGTGTGTGTGTGTGTGTGTGTGTGTGTGTGTGTGTGTGTGTGTGTGTGTGTGTTTTGGGAGCAGAGGGAGAGGGGAGGGGGGTGTGGAGAGCTAAATTACAGCTTGCAGGAGTCGAAAATGACAGAGAGAAGAGTGGTAATCTCAGAAAGGGGAGCAGCCCCCTGACCACAGGGCCACTCCACTGCATCATGCAGTCAGGAACACACCAGAGACACCATTCAGTGCAGCGAAGACTTTAGAGCTGTCACTATTGATGATCTTAGTAGGTTTATTAACAATTTTCCAAGATTCTGTTCTAAATTAAAGGCCAAGGGAACACAATGCCCATTATTTAAAAAAATTCATTAATAAATAAAAGGATTTGTCAGACCACATGACACATTTCAACAATGTGTCAATCTATCTCTGATTATTTTTAGCCCAGAGAAGTCGGCGGTGTTTCTGTATGCTGGAGATTTATGACTTCCACTCTTCGTTTGTAGATGTGGCAATGAGCTGCGTTTACTGACAAGGGTTTTCCAAAGTGTTTCCAAGCCCATATTATTTTTGACCTAATTTAAAAGTACCTTTTGCCTTTTCATGACTTATAAATTTCATGATAAATGGACCAATAGAAATGGCTCAAAATTACATGAAATGTTCCCCTGACTTGCACTAAAAGTAAAGTAGGTTTTTTCCTTGTCTTATAAAGTTATCCTTTTGGAGATACAAGGTTTTGTTCCCGACAACAGTGATTATATATATATATATAGCCATCTGAGGGATCAAAGATCATGGTCATTCAATGTTGGCTTTCAACCTTGCCCTTTATGCACAGATATTTCTCCTGAGTCTCTGAATCTTTTAATTATGTTATGGACTGTATAAATTGAAATTCAAAAACTCCTTGAAATGTTGTTCTTAAACTGTTGGACTAAGTTTTTGAACCTTGACTAAAGCTTTTATGAAGCATCACCTACTCACCTGTTTACCTGTAGATACATCCAAAACAGATCATTTTGATCATTCCACAAAACTTCCCAGTTTTACATTGCTCCTGTGCCAACGTTTTTGTGGAATATGTTGCAGGCATCAAATTTTTAATTGGTGTATTTTTACAAAAAGCAACAAAGTTGAACAAAGCGTGGCTACAAATATAAACAACTAACTATGTGCTTCATGTCTGAAATTACACAGGTCTCATATCAAAGAAATTGTTCTTCAAAATAATATCATGCAATATCATTTATAATTCAAAGAACTTTCATTTGGTACCTTACATTTAAAGACAAGCACAAATACAGATTTCCATAGAACTCATATACAGTGTTCTTTACCAGGCCTCTGCATAAGTTCCATTTCTTGTAAATAACATTTCATAACAATGTCTTAAGGCCCCTTATGTTAACAGAATGTCATTTACAACACCATCTTCTCATCTTCCTTCATCTTGTGTTTACTGGCACAAACTGTCCTAAATCCTTAAGTATTACTTCAAAAATGCTGTATTCAGTGTTTGTACTTGTGCTTTGCATAATAAGTTTCTATATAGAAACGTACACAACACTCCATCAATCTGAAGAACCATTCCACCTGGCAAAGAATCATTTAAGCATAAAGTGGTTCTATATGGAACTCGTGGCTCTAAATAGAACCACTCTCTTTACTCAAGAACCCGTAAAGGAGTGTATAAGTCTCTATGTAGATAGCCTCCGAACAAAATATCACTTTTTTTAATCAAACAATCGCAGCAGCCGTAAAACTCCCACCCACACACGTTCAGCTGAAGATGCGGCAAAGTTTAGGAGCCAGTTGTTGTTGAAGAATTCATGAGGCCTTCACTCGTGATCAGATTTCGATCTGCAGACACACAAGCACAGTGCTGGAATGTGGAGGATTTATTCCAGACATGAGACAAACAGTACGAGTCTGAGTGGGATGCGATTTGTGAAGGACACGCAGCAATGGCTTTTTGACGTGCATCCAGCAGCGCTCTGCTTGTTAACTTTTCAGGATGAAACGTGTACAGAGCAGGGGGATAGCTACAGGGAGGGTCTGGGGGAACCTGGCCCTCCCACTTGGAAGTTTCTCCATGGGTTCCTTTCAAAGCCAAAGAAAATATTAGAAAATGGAAGGAGTGCGTGTATCCTCACGCCTGTTTTCCACCTTTAGCACACGACTTGGACAGGATTAGTTTTACATGAGGAGGTGGAGTAATGTCATTTTTAATGGGGTTTCTCGGTGACTTTAGTCCCGTCTGAATGCACCATGCCATTTTTATGGAGTGCTCGATCCCACGTCAGTAAAGACTCTGGCGCCTTTTACCTCCTACAAAACAAGCCATAGAAACGGGTTATATTAATCCCCTGCAAATAGACGTGCTGGCAAAAATGCTATTGTGTTCTGTGGAAAGGGGGTTTTCTATGTATGGAGCCACTCAAAGAAACCTTTACTTGTGTTCTCTGAGGCAGAAGTAACACTTCATTTTAGGTTTTGCTTCTTAATGACTACTAAACTATTAGCAGGCAGTTAATAATGGCTGAGCAAATGAAAACATACAATTAGTAGGCAAGCTTAGAAATGTGGTAGAAATACATTCATAAGATGCATCAATAGGTTTTTGTTTATTTATTTATTTACTTATTTATTTATTTATATCCCATCCCCTGGCCCCATTGGTCACTTTCTTATATGGCTTATATTTTATGAAAATGTTTGCATATCCTGTCAAAAACAACTGACAACTACTTATATACAAAGATTAGTAGACCGTTATGTTTGAAAGTGTAAAAATAAATAGCATGACTTTTCTGAAAGAATATTTCACAGCACATCAAATGTGCTAAAGAAGGAGTTTGCAAGGATTTCATGCAAGTCAAGCAAAGTTCCTATAACGTACTTGGTAGTAATGGGGTAAAACTATTTGTATAATTTGTTCTGATAGTTAAAGGAAGACTTATGGCTCACGGATGTTTACAAACTGCTTAAAATAGTCTGCAAAGGATCAAATACATTTCAAAGATATTTAGCAATGAATTTGCAAGATTTTAACTAGTTTGGAAATGATTTATTCTTAACGATTACTGCCTTACATTGACTATGTGCGTGCTATTCATTTATTTTTCCAGCTCATAAACTGCAAAACATGAACATTAGCTCCTAGACATTAGCGTCCAAATACAATGAAATATTATAACTTATGAATACATCGCTATTATAAATTGTATTGCAAGTTATTTTAAAATGAAGGCGTTAAAACGGCTACAATTTATGCAACATGACCATTTCCTTGCACATTTGCTCTGCAATTTTCTTATATCACTTCTTCAAATTGAAGTCAGGTGGACCTGATCAAGTGCTAACGACTAGAACACGGTTAAAGGATATCTCGGAGGAACTTATTAAGATATCTGGTCTGGTTTGATCACTGGTATTGGGAGTTGGGTGTCCTCATGCCTAGTGCAGAAGAGCTCTCTGAGGCATTAGGAAACAAGGTTGTAGATGCTTGTGAGTCTGAGAAGGGGACTGAGAAGTGTTTCTAAAAATATTGAAAATCAATCCTTCCATTCTCTGGAAGAACAACAAGTAGAGAAGATTTAAAACCACTGCCAATATGTCCTGGTGTGGCCATCCTCACAAATCTAACCTGACAGCAGACCATAACATGGTGAAAGAAATCTCTAAGAACCCCAAAGTAGTGAGTAGCATCTAACATTAGAACAAGACTGCACAAATTTGACCTACATGGGAGGTGCACCTGGAGGACGTCCTTGCTTTCTGAAAAGAGCATTAGAGCAAGACTGAAGTTTGCTCATCAATATCTACGCAAGGGCCAAGGCTTCTGGAACACTTTGCTATGGACAGACAAGTCACAGATAATACCAGAAGCCATACTTGGCAAAAACCAAAGACAACATTTATTCAAAAGTACCTCATACCAACTGCAAAGCATGGTGGTGGTAGCGCTATGGAGACATTTGGGGCTGTTTTGCTGCTTCGGGGCCTGGCCAACCTGCGGTCATAGGATCAGCTATGAATTCTCTTTCTTGCCAGAGAATGCATGAGGAGAACGTGAGACTATCTGTAAAAAAGTTGAAGCTTCCAACAGGATAACGATCCCAAACATACAAGTAAACTCAAGTAAAAGTGTACTTTTTCAGATTTACAATTGCACACAAATGTTAACGCACTCTTGGTCAAATTACACAATTTGTTGATATTTGTTGAAGTAAAAATAAATACACTTGCATACACACTTCTGCACATTTTAATGGACAATGACTGTTTATTTGCTGAATTTAACACACTGGGAGAAAAATATCTATAAAATGTAGCCTGTGCAAAAGTTATTTTATGGTTTGTATTTTATTTTTTACTTTTTCCAATGCGTTAACCTTAGCAAATCGATAGAAATTGTGCACTAAAAGTAACCTAAAAAAAGTCATATGTAAGTTTGTTCCCTGCAGATGATGTTTTCACTTAAAAATACAAAATGTGTCATTCGACCAGTGGTGTTTAAAATATTGCATACGTTTTGCATGTACTTAAAATATTGAGTTAAAAATCAAAAACACTTTGTTGTGTTTAACATGCATTTTAAAAGCGATCATTGAACGTTAAATAATGTTTTTCAAATGTTTCTAAACTTTTGAACAGTAGTTTTTGAGTGCTCATTTTTTTGCCATTAGATCATCGCCACCTATGTTGTACCATCTCGGAAAGCACCAGCTGCCATAGCTACAATGAAGTAGGTTGAAATAGTTTTCATCCCTATAACAACGTCTTTGGGACATAATCGCTGCTCTCTAATTCCCCCAACCCTGCAACCCAAGCACCCAGAAATGAAATACGGACTATGTCACTGGTACAATGCTCAACATATGCACATATGCATGTGCTCAAGCATTCTTACCTCCCATATTGATCTCCATGGTAATATGGAATTATAACTCATAGCTGTCTACCGCAAGCCAGTAAAATAAATCAGTGGGATAATTAAACTGACTGTAGATGAACGTTTAATGCTGTATATGGAGAACATTAATGAGCAGCTTACAGAACATGCATGACGCAAATTAGCAGTTAAACGAGTGAAGAGTGAAATGTTTCAGCACGGTGGGTGAGCAACAGACTGCATGTGGCAAACCCCTCAAATTCTTCCTCTGGGGGAGAAAAAGAATGTATGACACAGTTGAATAAAGTTACAGTCTTTAAACACGTCCAATCCCTCATGCAGAAAACGGACAGGCTGCTAATTCCAGAGCAGAGCAGTGTGTGTCGCACAGTCCCCCATGCTTTGGGGTGAATCACGGCTTGTGGTGGGCTGCGATAGCGGCAGATTCACCCAAGCATGCAGCTCATGTCTAACAAGTCTAAAATATTTGAGTGTCATTATTATTATTATTATTATTATTATTAATTTTTTTTTCTGTACTTTATATAATAAATTTTCTGATATTTAGCCTTAAAATACTCAAAAAGTAAGTCATCTTCAAACTGGATTGTATTGTGGTAACAAGGATGGTCACTTAATTGGAAAACATTACTAGAAAACAACATCAAGTAAATCATTTAGATTTGTTTTCATTTTTTTCCTTGGTTCCAGATATTTGAGTACATCAGAGTAACCGTGCTGGAGTTTGGTGCTGGTTTGTTGCCTCCTGTGTTCACATTGAGGGTCCTGGAAGTCTCACAGCTTTAGGATGGACAGTCTGGTTTCAGATCCCAGTCCTTCATCTGGAGTACAGTGGTCCACAGATACGTCCACTGGGACATTTTGGCACATGAAACATATGCTTGTAATAAAAAAAAAAGTTGTAATAAAAATAATACATATAGGTCATTTAGATCATGTCCTTCTATCTGTATCCAAAGTCTAGGCTGGTCTTGCCTTGCATTTTATATACACTACATGTTATGGTTTTCATGTGTTTTTTTGTAGGACATTCACCTTTTTTTGTACTTATGAGAGTCTAGACATGGCCTGGGTCTAGCCAGATTAATCAGAGCCCCCCCAGAAGTCATATTTGCCCCCCCCACCACCACCCAATCAAATGGACAATGAATTTTTGTTAAGCTGCATTTTTAAGACAATGATTTTTGGGAGTGCTGTCATTGTTTCAAGGGCAATCAAAATCATTACGCGTTTTTCAGGAATGTATGAGATATAGTCCAATCAGCCAGGGATGGTCCAATCTGTCCAATCAATGCATAGCAATTGTTGCTATCCGCCACTGCCTCAAGCTTCAGTTTGTTAGCATGGTGCAACTGCTTGAGTTTGAAGCTCCAACTATCAAGAAATGTACCTGGGGAGCTGTAAAAGTGAGATCTCATCCCTGTGGTGTATGTTGTTTTATACCCCTTTCCAAAGCCAAAAACAAATTAGTGTTCTGCAAATTTGGTACTTACAATGATCCTTTACTATGAATGCTAAACACTACAAAAAAAGGTCAAGCAACCATTTGCTTCAATGCACTGAGTCAACAAAGGTACAACGAAAATAATCCATGAACATTTTTCACACCCAGCATGGCACAATGCTTTAGCTTACACTGTCAGAAATAAAGGTACTGTGCAGGTACAATTTTTGTTCATCAAGGTACAAATACAAATGTACAAAACAATGGTTTAATGGTCCAATTAGGTACCTTAAATATATTTTTCCAAGGGAAAGGTACATATTTTTATCTTTTCATAACCTTAACATTTTAAAACAGATGCATTAAATAAAAAAGCCTTGAGACAAGACAAACTAGGTGGAGTCAGTACAACTTAAAAATCTAATTTCATTGGACTATGGTACAATTATGTTCCTTTACTAACTAACCATTCTTCCACTGCATGGTCCTCACTCAACCTGACTTTTTTGGCTTTCCATTGGGCAAATGTTAGTTCCTGGTCTCTGGTACTATTTTTGAGCCAAAACCAAAAGGTAACATGCAAAAACTACAGACTACAAATAAGTCAGAGACAATTGTCATTATCACCCTAAATAAATATGATAACACCACAAGCTTACCCTACTCTCTTTTGTAGTCTTTGAGCAACCAGAGTTGTCTCATCCTCTGAACTCTGATGCAGCACTTCTGCCATAAACCTCTTCTGAACAAAATTTGTCACAGCAGATTCATGGGGCAATGCTATGGTGATCAGCTATATTGAGGGGATAGTATATCTGAAGTGGAAAATGAAATAGCTGGTACCAAAAGCGAGTAGAGTCGAGTCATATCACGCAGTGGACAAGGGGGTAAAAGGCACTGAAGATGAAGAGGGTACCACCCTTTGACAAGACAGGTACTACCACAGTGACAGTTTAGGACCTTTTATTCTGAAAGTGTAAGATGATTACATTTAGAGCTTAAGTTTGCTGTGTTTTTTGTCATTGGCATCTCAGTTGCCAGTCTCAAGTGATGACAGAATTCAGTTATGTCATCTTCATTGGGCAAAACCTGTGCCTGTGGGGAGCAGATGCATGCTTTATAGTGAAGGGTGTGGCAGTGTTGTCTGTGTTTATGTGGATCCATCTCTCCAGTAGATGTGAACACATTAAACATAATGGGCTATAGGCTTATGTTCCGTTTTAATATCGACTCATTTGGCCTGCCTACTTTTTCAACAGGCCTACCCAAAAATCTATGTCCACTTACACCACTGCACCTGAGGATCTCCTCCAGCACCAGCCACCAGCATCAACATCCTGCCATCATCAAACGTCTCCACCCCTCAGCGGTTTCCACTGTGGCTAGACTTTCATAGTTCTGAAGGCCTGTGGATAGAAGGAGGGAGGAACACATAGGGAGCAGAAAAAGGGACTGTTTTCTTAAAGGTAAAAAGGTTGGTGGAGGGGTTGTCTTTGAGAGGAAGTGGGTAATTACCAGCCCCACGCATCATTAAAGGCCTCCCATTCTCCTGACAAGGGCGGCTTTTACATTCACGCTGGAATGTGTCTGTTTCTGTGGAGATGGAATCCAAATCCTTGCTTGGGCCTAAATTATGGCGCGAATAATAACCGTTGTACAGTGATAATGATACATGCGTGCACATGGTTTATGATAGTCATCAACTAAGCGCCTCATTTTGCTCTTAAGTGGAAGCCTGCCAGCAACCGCTGGCTCGCATCCTTATTAAAGAAGGCCGAAACATCCCACCCAGTGACCTCAGTGATGATTCAGCCGGCAGAGAAAATGAAGGCTAGGAGTTAAAGGGGGAAAAAGGCGTTTGTCAAGGCCAAATTACTTAAATGAGCAATTAGCTCAACAAGCCATCCCTAGCGGGGTTGGGGGGGCAGTGGAACATGCACGTCTAGCTGAGCAGGAGCTTGTGTGTGTGCATGCTCTGTTTACATCTCTGAATTTGTGACACATCCCTTGTTTTTCTGGCAGGAGGTTACGCCGACTAGGAAAGAAGCTGATGTCATTCTGTCTCTCCCACGTCTTCAATGTCTTTGATGCTGATTTGGAGCACAGCTGATAAAGGAGGGGTGCTACTGTTGTGTATGAGTGCCTAATGTTTACTCACTGCTGAAGGCCATCTCTCTGTTCTCCCTCTGGGTTCTCCATGCTTCAATAAGCATGCAAGGTCCAGTTTTAGCTACACTCCCATCATCTCCACAGGCCTGCCACTGGCCTACAGCTCCCAAGCTGCTGGAAGTCTCCTGCTTCTTTAATTTAGCCATGTGTCTTGAAGTATAGAACATGCTAGGGGCTGTTGTGTGCGTGTGGTCTGGTGTTTCTGTTGAATCAGTTTCAGTTTTTGATGAATAATATATATACGGATCTGGCATAACATTATGACCACCTCCTTGTTTCTACACTTATTGCCCATTTTATCAGCTCCTCTTACTGTATAGCTGCACTTTGTAGTTCTACAGTTACAGACTGTAGTCCATCTGCTTCTCTGATACTTTGTTAGCCTTCTTTACCCTGTTCTTCAGTGGTCAGGATTGTCTAATCAAGGGTTTTCCCACCACAATATCTAGGTATACACAGCCGATTAGGCTTCCCCATTGGTGAGGCCTTCAGGAGCTGAACAGAAGGTTTTACTAAGTTAAATTAATTACCAACTTTAGGGTTGACACCTGAATCATCCATTCATGGTTTGATTAGATGGGTAGAACCAAATTTGTGAGAAAATATTTCACTTCTGGTCAAATCTAGTCTTAGATTCGTCACTGACTTTTAAAAAGAGTCCTAGTCTAGCCAGGTTTTAGTTGTTGGAAATGAAAAACAGCTCAACGTCAAGATTTTTTACTAAAAGAGTTACTGTAACATACAAGGTAATCATTTTATACATAAGCTTGAAGTGTCTGTGTTTAATGTAGAAAAGGGCCAAAAGTTTAACGTGCAAACGCTTTAGCTTAGTGCTAACACACTATTGGATATTCCATAGGAGTGCTAGCCGAAATTAGCACTGTTATGCTATTTTTTTCTTATATTTTGAACCGGTTTTTACATGCACATGGCCTGAAATGAATGCCTACCAGTAATACTCAGTAATAATCAGTTGGCCACTCAACTTTACATCACAAGTCAAAAGACTATAAAAACCATGCATTCAATCAGGTGTGTGTCAACGTTTGACTAGTAGTGCACATGTTTGTTTTATTAAGCATGATCATACAATGGTTGATGCATTTGATCCTATAAATAAAGCAGACATTTCTCTAAAAATAGTCTGGCCCATCTAATCAAGTTGCATTGGACTTTGGATCTGCCCTGAATAATGTTGACGCTGATGCAATGAAGCCTTATCAGAATTTTCATTCTTTATCATTTCCTAATCGACTCCAACACTGTCATGAGTGATTTGTAAAACAAATCCCTTCGCAGGAAGAAAAACTATGGCAAACATCTGGAAAGAAAAAAAAGACGCAGAAAGGGAGTAGAAGAAAAAAGCCATTGAAGTTCTCCACACAGGGGTTTGGCTGACAAAAACAATATCGGTGAATGATTGCACCATCAAGACCCACAGACATTAAAGGTTCATCTGTCATGGCACCGCGCTTGTGAAAATGATCAAAATCTGGAAGCTATTGGGCGCGCAGCTGTGAAGAAAGTGGGTCAGAAGCAGGGCACCCAAATAAATCAGCAGTCAAAGGATCATTACGCTCAAATAATCCCATTAAAGGCGCGAGGTACCCAGAGGAACACACACCTGGGTGGGACGCCAGACGGAGGCTCAGTTATTAGAGCTAGCGCAGTGACAACATTGGTTGACATAAGTGGAGGTAGATGCACCCACGAGTCAAAGCGGCTCACGCGACACACTTACTTGCTGATTTGTGTGCACATGCTCAGAAGTTTGGAGGCCCTGCTAACTTTGTGAAAATAAACATGAAGTTTTTATTGTTTCAAACACACAGTAGTATATTCATTAGCGGATTACAAAAGGGATTGGTCTAAATGTCTGCAGCAATGGTGTACAGCTGACTGAGTGTTAATGAGTTTAGCTCCTGCAGAGTTTTATTGCAGCTCTAATCAGATCCACCTCCATTTAGAAGCTCCTGAAGGCCTCATCAACTCAGTCAGGTGTGTTCCATTATTATCAGTTAGTAATGAATTTGAAACTGCGCAGGGTAAAGAACTGCTAGGAACTCGAGTGGTGCAACCACCTAAGTGTTGGCCCTATCATTAAGCGAATGCACATCCGACCCCGGTGATGTCCAAGAAAGCACAATTGGCCTTGGTCTCTCTGGGTCGGTAGGATGGCCCCCTCATCTTCCCCCATCGCTCAGCAGGACAGTAGCCAGCACACACATATTTTAGCTGATGTAACAGAAGTGGTGGTTAGTGCTTTCCTCTGAGCACATTCAGTTGTCCAATGACGTTGCGTTAGCAGCAGTTCAAAAAGATGTGGTGCCTGGCTTCACATGACTCTGGGGAAGCTTGTGCTAGCCTTCATCCTCCTAGCGCTGGTGGTATCTTGTGATTGGGGGAATCCTAGCTAGTGAGTGGAACTGGATAGTGGAGGAAAAAGGAAAATACAGCAATCGAGAACCCCCAGAGATTTCTAAAGAGTTGTTGAAACTGAAGAATGCATGTTTTTTTTTTTTTTTGCTTAATTTATTAATCATGCTTCTATTTCAGCCATATTATATAAGAGTTGGGGACTATGGGAAAGTTCCAACAGTCAAAGACAGTATTTGCTAGCTAGCCAGTTTTGCTTGTTTTATGGTTTGTAAGAGACCCCAGGCTTATGGGGCCAAATGGGATGAACCCTTGCTTGTGGCAGATTTCACCACAATATGTCACCCAATGTTAATCAAGTTGTCCTCAGACATGAATGAGATTGTGTGTGGTCCTAAAAGACTATATTGACCTAGCTAAGCAAGCTCCCACATTGGTTAGCACATCAGGAATAATACAGACAGTCTTGCGACTATATAGACTACCAACATAATAAGAGGTGACACTGGAATCAACTGATCATGATCTTAGGTACAATGGGTGGAAGCTGTTTAATGAGACAAAAGGCCTTCTGGAAGCCCAAGAAGAGAGTCAATGTAAAACTGCTACATACAAGGTAAAACATGTGGTACTATCTGTAACATGCTTGGAATAAAACACAACAAGCTCAAAATGTGTTTGATCTAGAATTGACAAAGCATGTTATCTTAGTGCTCACATGCTACTGGAAATCCCATAAAGGTGCTTGCACTAATTATCAGTATTAAAGAGGTATATTTGTTTTGATCATTATGGCCCAAAAACTGAAGGTATAGTTCTAATAGCCACGGTTCACACTTGGAATATATTCCCTCAATGCAAACCAATGGAGAATTCTGGAAAATCATCTTTGGTTAAGCTAGTAGAGCAATAAATGTGTTAGCAATTGGCAAACTGACTCAATTGCAAAAGTTTTTTCAAAAATCAAAGCTTGCTTCTATATTTTTGGCTCACAGACCTGATGAAAACTCACACACACACACACACACACGCTCACTTGCACGTTTGCTCAATCTTGCACATGCTCGAGTACGGCCCATATCCTTTTCAAAGAGCATGACTAGCCTTTACTTTTTGACGGACAGCGAAAACAAATTGGGCAATCAACTCTTTAGAGGACTGAGTCGTCCACTTTTTTCCATGAGTACTGCATACCAAAGGCAACCCAATCTGCCTGAGCACAGCCACAGATTATAAAGCACAATCCTTTTTATATTGTGACCCTTTCCTGGCCCTAGCGCGCAGAGCTCCCCAGAGAAAAAGACCCAGATCATTATCTCACCCAAATCGTTGTATGGAGGGGCATGCATGGTGGAGATGGGGGGGGGGGGTCTGGCCTGGGCTCATCCACATATCAATTTTTCAAGTCTGAAAGTGATACAGCCTGTGAATTAATAACCACACATTTTGCATCGGCGAGAAAAGTTTTCCCGCACCGATGGTGCATTTTTAATGCGGCCTGCTCTTGGGGAAAGAGGTTTGCGGACTGCTGAAGGGGGGCAGCAGGTTTTTTGTGGAGTTTCCTGAGTCTGGGAAACTTTCTGAAGCTTGGAAAGGACATTAATGAGCTTATTAAAATCATGAATATGGCTTGACAGTGCGTCCTGCACTGTTCACGGTATGTAGTAAAAAAAAAAAAAAAAAGAAATCTAAGCAATTTTTTTCTCTTCCCCCAAGTAGTTGATCAAACAAGGCATGTTTAGCATCTGAAATGTGCTTCTTTAGTTTTGGAGCCATGAGCCTAATGTAGCAAGTAATGGGAAATGATACAGAAGTAATTAGTGTTGGCCAAACTGCATGCCTAAATTATCACACACTTGCCTCAAAAATATCTATTTGTATGATTTCTGGCACTGTATGACATACTGTAAAGTAAAATAAATAGCTAAGAAAAGCTACCAGACACTTGAAGTGATTTGTATTTTGCTGTTGTTGGAACAAAACCTTGTATCTCCAAAATGGTAACTTTACAGGAATAGGAAAAAACCTACTTTAATGTAAATCAAAGGAACCAGAAGTTTTTCCAAGTCATTTTTGGGCCTGAGAGAGGTACTGAGCTGTCAAGTGATCACAATCTGGTGGTGAGTTGGATCAGATGGCAAGGAAAACTGATGGTCAGACCTGGTAGGCCCTAGCGAATAGTAAGGGTGTGTTGGGAATGACTGTCGGCAGCCCCTGTTCGGAGTGATTTCAACTCCCATCTCCGGGAAAGCTTTTCTCATGTCCTGGGGGAGGTAGGGGACATGGAGTTTGAATGGACCCTGTTCAAAATCTCCATTGTGGAAGGTGCCAGACATAGCTGTGGGCAAAAGCTTGTGGGTGCCTGTCGGGGTGGTAACCCAAGAATCCCCTGGTGGACACCAGTGGTGAGGGAGGCCGACAAGCTGAAGAAAGAGGCCTTTAGGGACTCGATGGCACGAAGGACTCTTGACTCAGCAGAGAGGTACCGACAGGTGAAAAAGGTGACAGCCGCAATGGTGGCAGAAGCAAAATACAGGGCGTGGGAGGAGTTTGGTGAAGCCATGGAAAAGACCTTCAGTCAGCTTCAAGGAGGTTCTGGACAACTGACCCGTGACTCAGGAGTGGTTGGGGTGGTTGCGCCCAAGCTGTATTCGGCAAGGGTGGAGAAACTGACTTCAAATGAGGATATTGTCAGTCGGTGGAAGGAACTCCTTAATCCGGGAGACATGCCTCCCTCACAGGAGTCAGGACCAGAGGCCTCTGGCGTGTCAAGCTCCATTTGCCTGGTGGAGATCACTGAGGTAGTTGGCAAGCTCTTCAGTGGCAAAGCACTGGGGGTGGATGAGATTTGTCTGGAGATGCTTAAGGCTCTGGATATTGTGGGGCTGTAATGGCTGCTGCACCTCAGGAACATTATCCTTGGACTGGCAGACCAGGGTGGTGGTCCCTATTTTTAAAAAAGGGGACCGGAAGGTGTGTGCCAACTATTGGGGTATCACACTGTTCAGCCTCCCTGGAGAAGTCTATGCCAATGTGCTGGAAAGGAGAGTCCAACGGATAGTTGTACCTGATTGAAGAGGAACATTGCAAATTCTGTCCCGGCCATGGAACAATGGACCAGCTTTTCACCCTCTCACAGATTGTTGAAGGGGCATGGGAGTTTGTCAACCCAATCTAGATGTGTTTTGTGGATTTGGAGAAGGCTTACGAGCGGGTTTTCTTTTGGGAGGTCCTCCGGCAGTATGGGGTACTGGGACAACTACTCCAGGCCATTCGATCTCTGTACTCCCAGAGTGAGAGCTGGGTTCATATATACTCAGCATTAAGTCAGAGCTTTTCAGAATTAGCGTTGGGCTCCGGCAGGGTTGTGCCCTGTCTCCACTCCTGTTCATGATATTCATGGACAGGGTGTCAAGGCATAGCCAAGGTCAGTAGGGCATTATGTGTGGAGGCCGGAGGGTGGCGTCTCTGCTGTTTGCAGACGATGTTGTTCTTTTGGCTGAATCACGTGGTTGCCTCCAGAGCTCACTGGAGCGGTTTGCAGCTGAGTGTGAAGCGATTGGTATGCGGATCAGCACCTCCAAATCTGAGTCCATGGTCTTAGCCCAGAAAAGGATGGCATGCCCACTCCAGGTAAGGGGAAAGGACTTGCCCCAGGTGGAGGAGTTTTAGTATCTCGGGGTCTTGTTCACGAGTGATGGGAAGTAAAATTGTAAGATCAGCCACAAGGCTGGGACAGGTGGCAGCAGTAATGCAGTCACTGTACCGGACTGTAGTGGTGAAGAGGGAGCTGAGCCATAAGGCAAAGCTCTCTGTTTACCGGTTGGTCTACATCCCGACCCTCACCTATAGTCATGAGCTGTGGGTAATGACCAAAAGAATGAGATTACGAATACAAGCGGCAGAAGTTAGCTTTCTTCGCAGGGTAGCAGGCTACACACTATTTGATAGGGTGAGGAGCTCACCCATGTCAATGTCAATGTCAATTTATTTATAGAGCACATTTTACACAACATTAGTTGACCAAAGTGCTGCACAATTACAAACCTTAAACACAGTACTAGTAAAAACAATTTAAAAGAGATAAAACAAATTACATAAAAGCCATGGAATAGTAATGAGCTTTAAGACTGGATTTAAAACGTGATACAGTGGGTGCCAATCGAATCTGCAGCGGCAGCTCATTCCACAGTTTCGGGGCAGCCACAGCAAACGCTCGGTCCCCCCTCTATTTCAACCTCGACATGGGGACCACCAGCCGAAGCTGACCGGCAGATCTTAGGGCCCGTGCCGGAACATAAGGCACAAGCAATTCAGCCAAATAACTGGGAGCTAAGCCATGCAGAGACTTATACATTAAAAGCAAAAGTTTATACTGTATTCTAAAAACAACCAGGAGCCAATGGAGTGAAGCCAGAACTGGAGTGATATGTTCTTTCCAGGATGTACGTGTTAAAAGCCTCGCTGCAGCATTTTGCACCAACTGTAGCTTAGCAACCAATGAATGACCAGCACCAATGTATAGTGAATTACTCCCATCCGGGAGGAGCTCGGAGTAGAGCCACTACTCCTCCGCATTGAGAGGAGCCAGCTGAGGTGGTTCGGTCATCTGATTCGGATGCCCCCTGGACGCCTCCTGGTGGGGGCGTACCAGTCACGGCCTACCGTGGATAAGGCCCCGGGGTTGTCCAAGGACCCACTGGATGGATTATATCTCCAAGTTGGCCTGGGAGCGGCTTGGGGTCCCTGGGAATGAGCTGGAGGAAGTTGCAGGGGACAGGGTCATCTGGGATTCTCAGCTCTCCCAACTGCTACCGTGACCCTATCTGGATTAAACGGTCAACGACAATGATGATGATGATGATTTTTGGGCTGTTTCTTTTGGTCCATTCATCATGAAATTTACGCACAATGCAGAAACCAAGAGGCATATCAAAAACTGAAAAATGTCAAAAATTAAGACATGATATCTTCACTGATGCTCTATATGGCCAAAAGCATGTAAACAACCCTCCTATTTATTGAGTTCAGGTGTTTTAAAACCCATTGCTAACAAGTGTGTGTATATATATATATATATATATATATATATATATATATAACTAGCAAATAGCCATGCAATCTCAAACACTGGCAGTAGAATTGGTCATATTGAAAGAGCTCAATGACTTTCACCACAAGTCAGTTTGTAAAATTTCTGCCCCGCTAGATGTGCCCTGGTCAACAGTAAGTGCTATTTTTGTGAAATGGAAGCATCTACATTTCAACAATAGCTAAGATCTGGTAGACCACCAACTCGCAAAGCAGGACTGCTGAGTGCAACATATAGTGCGTAAAAATTGCCTCTCCTCTCTTCAAACTATTCAAACTGTTTCTGAAAGCTACATTAGCACAAGAAATGTGCATTGGGAGTGTCATGAAATGGGTTTCATGGCTGACCAGCTGCAGAGAAACTTAAGATCACTTTACGCAATGCCAAGTGTTGGCTGGAGTGGTGTAAATTAGGCCACCTCTAGACTCTGGAGCAGTGGAATGTGTTCCCTAGGGGGATGAATCACACTTCACCATGTGACAGTCTTGTGGGTGAATCTGGATTTGACGGATGCCAGGAGAATACTACCTAAAAGAGTGCATAATACCAATAGCAAAGTTTGGTGGAGGAGGGATAATGAGCTAGGGTTGTTTTTCAGGGTTTGGGTCCCTTAGTTCCAGTGAAGGGTGATGTTAACTCTACAGCATACAAAGACATTTCAGACAATTATATACTTCCAACTTAGTGGCAATAGTTTGGGGGAAAACCCTGCCCTGTTCCAGCATGACTGTGCCCCTGTGCACAAACTGAGGTCCATAAAGACAGGGTTTGATAAGTTTGCTGTCGGGGAAGATGTTGGTGAATGAGGCCCAATGATCTAAAATGCAATTCTTGAAGTTCTCAAATATTCTCTGAAGAAAACTGTAATAATTTGCTTTACTTTTTAAGAAAACTTGCATTTAACATCTTACCATAACATGTGATTTGTGTTGAATTTCTTTTCACTTTTTTGTTAATTTTTAATCTGCACAGAGTAGCAAAATGAAGGGAAAACATCAAAGTGTTTAAAAGTTTAGCAAACAAGAATTAGAGGTGATGGTGGAAAAAAACAGCCAACAGAAAAAAATATTGTGGGATGTTAAGAAATAATGAGAAAACATTTAAGATCATAATATTTTCAATAATACCACTTGCTTGTACAATAATTCTTAAGGATTTTTTTTAATCTTCTGAATTTCATAAGAATTCTTAAGAATTTGTTTGAAGAATAACAATTTTTCATAACTTTTGAATGAATTTAAGAAAAAGCACATGTTCAAGAAGATTTTCTTTCTTAAGACAGTTTTTTTTAACCCAGCCGCAGTTTTGGAAATTCTTGTTTCTTTTTCACCTATTTTACATTGATTTTTCCTTTCCTTATTATAGCTGTTCAAAAAACAAATATCTCCTAAATGGTCATGTTAAAAGAGGAGGCATTTACTTTAAATATACGACTATGTAAACTTTTTCTAAATAGTTTTGAACCATTTGTATTGTTCTGTTCAATGTGAAACATTGAAACAATGGTAAAGGCAGCTGCTGCACTCAAATGATGCCAAAAATTAAATTAAATCAATTTTTTTTTGGACAGTAACATTTAGACAGAACTATCTCCTCAAAAATTGAATGACAAAGTATTACAAAGTATTACACACTGTTATTAATAAAGGTTCTGTGCTGGTACACAAACAATATTAATGTTCCTCAAACATACAACAGTGGTTTTAAGATCCAACTGTGTACCTTAAATATATTCTTCTAGGTGAAAATTACACATTTATATCTTTTCATAACCAAATGTTTCAAAACAGAACAATAAAATTAAAAAGCCTGGAGACGAGATGGAATGTGTGGAGTCAGTACAACTTAGAAAATTAAATTATAATGGATTATAGTACAATTATGTTTCCTGACTAAAGGTGCTGAGATGTACCCTTGAGGGTACCACCCCAGTGATAAGAGGGGCACTGCCCTACTGATAGCTTCACATCTTTTTTGTGAGAGTGTATGTTGGCAGACACAGTGGGGTCCTAAAAATCTCAGACTTCCGATTGTTTTCATTCAAATTTGGAAATGAACAAAAGACCATTTTCGAATTTTGAAAATGTTTAAACAAAGAAAATATGAAGCAGAAATATTTAAGAATTAGATCACTAATTGAAGCAAATTTTGGACACTTACCACTTTGAAGCTTTTGTCTTATCTCTTCCAGTGAAGCTCATGGTCCGACGACTCTCTGGTGGATTTCATCTCCACATCAGAGGCTTTTGTACATACTTGCAGAATCCATGCCAGCTCGAGTGCATGCTGTCATCAAAGCCAAAGAAGTACATATCAAACACTGAAATTCTGAAATGTTAAAATTTCCAAAATTCTTCCTTTCATTTACATCATTAGGCTGATGACAGAATTCCAAATGAAAAGTATTAAGTTAGAAAACAGAACAAAGTAGATCCATATTTGTAAAGATATGCAGATTACATGATGCTAATTGATCAGATAAGCTTCTTAATTGCTACATTAGCCTTGTAGCACCAGTACTAAACTGAAGAAGCAGAAACATTAGCGGCTGCATTTGGGGTAAGGAGGAAATTATGAGCTAAACTAAGGCTTTAAATGACATTACATCTTTTTGCTATTCCAGTGCTATTGCTCTTTTATGAGTCATCTCATAGCTCCCCTTTGTGTTTTTTTAATCCTCGACAGGGTTCAAAGTGAAAGCCGCCCGTTATCAGTTAACGGACTTAGCCATGAATAACATGACCGTTTCAATGGTGCTGGGGATAAAACAATGTTCTTTCAATGACAGTCTCTCTCTCTCTCTCTCTCTCTCTCTCTCTCTCTCTCTGTCTCTCTCTCTCTCTCGACCTTGAGAGCTCTGAGCCATGTTGCAGGGATCAAGGGAGGAGAGAGTTGATATCTGGCGTGAGCGTAGCCGTAGCAGCCTGGCAGCGATGCTATCTCCAGCTTCAATAAGCCCAATGAGCTCATGTAATTTAGATTAATAAGGGGGGCTTTTCCCTGCTTGGAGCACTGCCCAACAGCTCCCTCAAGCATCAGGGATGAATTGACTTTCTCTCTTTCATTCTTCTCTCCTCTCATCATCCCCCCCCCTTCCTCTGCCTCTCTCCCTTCTTTGCATCTCAATAGCCACATTCCAAGCTCCCATTTCCCCTTTCCCTTTACCTCCAGACCCCTCTCTCCTCTCCTCTCCTCTGCACTCTTGTCTTCCTTGCTACTCTTTGAAAAGCCTGCTTTGTGGCCACTTTACCTTCCAAAGAATGTCTGACCCATATGCTTCTAAAGACAGGAAAAAGCACCAACTGCGAGCGCTGCAGAGAACATTTCAGTGTTCCAGTCAGCACCCTAGCCATGCAGAGTTTGAGCGGGTCTGCTCATTACCTTCTGCTAAATTATGTTGCATGTGTTTTTCGTGTGTTTGCCAAGTCCGCAAGTCCACATTATGCTGAATGTGTGCTTCAGGTAAGAAAATGCTGCTTGAAGTTGGAAATTAACCTGTTGACTTGACAAAATATCAGATTTTGCTATTTTAAATGTTTGGGCCAATTCTTCATCTGCATTATAAGGCCTTGTCAGGGTTGACAGGGTTATTTTACAAATCTTGGTAATGGGTATGTGTCAAAAAATGTAATATGTGACCGAATCCAACAGAAAGCTATTAACGTAGCGTGATCTGATTACTTTTACGATATCTGATCTGAAGGTCTGATGTTGTAGGTGAACTGGCCTAAACCCTTCCCAAATTCCAAACTCCAATGTTCTGTCAGGTCAATGGGTGAATTGGCTTTGGATTACTTGTCTTAAAGTCAAATTAAATAAAAAATAATTGAAACAAATTTGAACATCTTAAAATGAGACAAATAGTAAAACTGAAGTAATTTATGAAATAAAATTATATATTGTAGGTGACATGTAATTGCCAAGAGTTGACTTGACATAATTTCCAGCCAGGGCAGGCTAAAAGCATCATCTCCCAGAAACATCATTATAGTGAGGCTGACAATGAGGCATACTTGACTGTAGCTTCCACAATCAGAGAGAAGAAATTGGAAATTTTAAATGAAACACATAACTACTGACTTTGCATTTAATTACTGAGGTAACTTACAATAACAACTGACCTTCAGCTACTTTGAGGTGCACCCATTGCTGAGACAAGCCACGGTTGCATTGCTAATAGATTAGGATGCCAATACCAAATATTATTTAGAAGGGTATAAAGCCCGTTTGGCTTTTGAGCACATAAACTGTGTCTAGAACTGATCATCCAACATCAGTACCTGACCTAATGACCTTGTGGCTGAATGCAATCAAATCCTCATAGCAATGCCCCAACATCTACTGTAACAACTGTAATCATCTATCTTTGCCATTTTTTTCAGTGCTGAACTTTATCACTGCTTCCCTACCTTATAAAAATGAAATCTGTAAAAAAAAACAGAAAATGCACTGCCAGTACATTCCCTTTAAAGTTTACAGACAATCCTGTCCAGTGTGCAAAACACCCACCAGTATTCAGGGGGGGTCCCATGTTGGCTAGCAACTCCAGTGGTAGCTGGCAGCTACCTCACCATACCAGCTCTGATGCTAGCTTCAATGGCAACAAAATGGTTGGTTTAACATTTCTTCTTTTCCCAGGTGGTTGCTAAGGTGTTTCAAGGCCTTTGCTATGGTAAATTGTGCACTATTTCTGTATAGCTGCACAAAGTTCTGTAGATCTAACTCAAAAACTGCAACTTGTGTGAATGGCGCAAAGCATAGTATTATAATAAGATGAAAAAGAAGAAGATAATTGAAGTTATTTTTATTTTTCAACTGGAATTGACCATTTCTTATTACTTCGAATGAGATTTTTCAGCAAATCATGGATAAAGCTAAGACAATGAGCATCAAAACTCAGTGCATTATGGCTCTAACATGGCCTATGCGAGTGAAAACCCTTCAAACCCTTGAGGTCAGTGATTACCTTACTTTATTCCACCCTAATCCACATGTACTGTAATTACCGTGAGTATACGCCAACTGTGATTGTGTAACAGTGCCATATTCTGTTTCACTGCTGTATGGGAACTCCATAGTGTGGATTTGTAGATGGTTCAATGTGAGCCACTAGGGATGGAGAAATAGAGTCTTGAGAGAGACCGAGCACATATTTTACTGTTCAGCGTTCCACATTCCGCTCTGATTGGAGGCTTTGTAAATAAATCCCTGTGTGAGCAAGCGAGTGGGCCTTGTCGCGGACCGGGGGTGGGGTGGGGGTTAAGGAAGACCCTCAGGGGGACTGAGCACACCGTCAGCTGAAAAGTGAGATTACTTTTCTGGCAAAGAAAAAAACAAGAGCCAGGATTAGCTCCATATCTGGAAGCTGGGTAGCGCGAGGGAGGACGGGTAAGATTGGGAGGAAAAGAAATAAAACTTTTTTATCATGAAATGCAATGTTTGGCCAGGTTCAATAATGGGGAGGATGTTGAACAATCCATCACTCTTGTCAAATAAAGGTATAAATGAATAAATCCTCTCCTTCAAGATGGTAATTCTCTGCAAGGTGATACTATAACTGCTGTCTTAGGTCACCTCTATGATCTCTAACTGTGGCCTGTGTGGCATCAAGCCAGTGACCAACAAAACGAGCTCCAGGCATGAGTGAAAATGATGGGCTTTCAATGTATGTCAGTAGAACTCCAATTATTGTTTCGTCAATAGGTCAAGGTCCACATGATTCTATAGACTACCCACCAGGTTCGCCTCCATCTCTCTCTATCGGTCATGATTTCTTATTAACTTGACGCCTAGCTGCAACACCTAACTTACCAGTTTATGGAACAGTTTTCCTGAAATGAATGGTATTAACAGGGAACGTGGCCCCTTTTGCTGCAGTACCAGCTTTTCCACCTCTGGAAAGGCTTTGCACTAGATGTTGGAATCTTCACATTGTTGTGAAGATTTGACTGCATTCAGCCACATGAGCATTTGTGAGGTCAGGTACTGAGATTCTGGATCACTCCAACTTGACCTTTAAAAGTGTTGGATTTAGCTCCATCACTCCAGAGAACACAGTTCAACTGCTCCACAGTCCAGTGCTGGGGGGCTTTATACCCCTCTAAACGATCCTTGGCATTGGCATCCTAATCTATTAGTGCAGACTCGAGAATTCGGAACAAGTGGAAAAACACCCCTGGGGAGTTTTTTCTCCTGAGCCTTGTTTCTTCTCATTGTTTCTTGCTCTTAGGGAGTTTCTCCTTTTGAGTCTGGGTTCCTCTCAGGTCTTCTTCATGTTCTTAGGCAGTCCTAACATTATGTCCGTGGGGGATGCTAATTAGGGGGTGGACCCACATTTCTGGACAAACTACTTTGGAACAATGACTGTTGTAAAAAGCGCAGTACTAATAAAATTGAACTGAAGACTGATAAGTAGCATCTAGGATAGACCAGAGTGTTGGCCTACTGCAGGCATTTGAACAATTCTAGGCATTTATGTGGATGTAACAGTATATATAGTACATCGTGTTTCTACAGCCAACATATTGCTTTAGTCAGAAAGGCTGGTAAAAGCACAGTCTATAGCACTGGCTCTAAAGAAACGGGCATATTCATTCTACAATAAGGCCGTGCACCCACTCCTTTCTTCTCCTTTATGGGAAAGACAGCTCCTATCAGTCCTTCGTTTTCTCTCTCTTCTCTCTACCTCCATGCAAAAAAAAAGAGATGAGCACCTCTTGTGTCTGTGCGACACCCTGTTCCTGTTTCTCTTTCACTCCCTCCCTCTCTCTCTCCCTCTCTCTCTCTGTCTGAGAGGTGGTGGTGCTTGAGGTGTATAATGACTGTGTCCTTCAGAAACACAAAGGCCCTCCATATGAGCTAATTTCCCACCATTCTAGCCAGACAACCCTGAATGAGACACAGCTCTCGCCGACACACACACATACGCCTGCACTAAAACACTCTGTGTTAAAGTAGCCTCGCCTGGCTGTGAATGGATTAAGCGAACAAATGCTCCAGAGGATAGGTTTGTGCATGAAAGATCAGCATTATTGAACACGTCCTGACCTCAGCACCAACAGCTTTTACATAATCTACTCCGGTGGGGGGTGGAGGTGTAGGGGGGTGGAGGTGTAGAGGGGTGGGTGGGGGGGATTTAGAGGTTTATAGCAGAGGTCGAGGTAGAGAAAAAATATCAGGTTTTGGGCCATTTTCTGACCGGTTTTAGGCCGGTTTCGAGGAAGTTTTGGGCCACTTTTTTTCACATTGAACATTGGGCTTGTTTTCTAGTGAGTCATTTTATATGGAGCAGAAAGCTGAAGCAATATGTCTTTGTAAAGTTGTATTTCTCTCTCTTGCACTTTTCCCCTCCTTAGTTTACTACGTGAATGACAAAGTTTAGCTAACAGTTTTACTAACTGTTTCATTTTACAACCTTGTTTTCCATCAATGCTGGGGCGCTGTGCAAAATGTAAATAAAAGCAGAACACAATGATGTGCATACCATGTAAACCGTATATTTCCCTCAAAACAGTCCAAAAACAACATGTCAAATGAATTGTTGCTAAACAGAAATTTTATTTTATCTTTCATTTGTTTGATTTTTGAAAAAATTATGCCAATTTTGAATTTGATGCCAGCAAAAGTTTCACAAAAGTTGGGACAGGGTCAACAAAACACTGGTAAAGTTGTGTGCTGGTGACATCCTGTATAAATGAAAATAAGTTATGGCCACAATGTATAAATGCACGGAAACAAGATCCTAATGCATGAGCACAACTTACTAAGGCATGGGAATTAAATATTTAAGTCATGGCCACAACTTATTATGAAATAATTAAGCCTTGACCACAGCTTATTAAGGCATGGTTTCATTCTCATGGCTTATTCAGTTGTGGCGATGCATTAGGATCTATTTTGTTCTCCTGCCTTACTAAGTCGTGGCCATGACCTAATTATCTCATTCTCACACTTTACTAAATCGTAGCCATGCATTAGGATCTTTTTATCATGCCTTTTGTCGTAGCCATGCATTAGGATCTTGTTTTCACACCTTACCAAGTTGTGGCAACCCATTAGGATCACATCCCCATGCCTTACTAAATTGTGGCCATGCATTAGGATCTTGTTCCCATGCCTTACTAAGTCGTGGCCACATAATGCTTAAAAACATGTGCAGCATCAGATTAGCTATCATCTTTGACTTTACATCTACAAAGTGGCAGCACTGCTGTGTCTGATCCTTTCAGACCAGCACAACACACACTAACACACCACCAACACGCCAGTGCTACCACAGAGGTGAGCATGACCCACCACTCAAATAGTACCTGCTCTGTGGCGGTCCTGTGGGGGTCCTGACCACTGAAGAATAGGGTGAAAGGGGGTAACAAGTATGCAGAGCAACAGAGACTATAAAGTTTAATTGTAGAACTACAAAGTGAACCTATATGGTAAGTGGAGCTGATAAAATGGACAGTGAGTGTAGATAAAAGGAGGTGCTTTTAATGTTGTGGCCGATTGCTATATAAGCACTGTGCAGGCAGCATGACTATATTATCACATAGTTGCCTCAAACTGCATAAAATCATTAAGTGATCACACATAGATTTGCTTATGTGGTTTCTGACACTAGCTGTGTTCCAAAAGGTATAGACTGCAGTGTAGGTGGGCTGCTATGTTGCTGAAGGCTGTTCCAATAAGAGAGATCCTGCAAATACAGCCAAGAAATACAGCCTGCCTTCTAACAGTCTTCGAGCACACTACCATACTACACCCTATTCATAAGAAGGAAGGTTTATAAGGACTAGGTCTTAAGAAATGTCTAGTAGTAAGTTCTTTTCTTTGATCCGAGACATTCTGAGTTGGCAACGTATCATTAAAAAAGTCATGATGGCTGCAGATATTTGTCTTGAAAACTGTTGTATTATTTCAGTTACTCCGCTTCCAACTGGATGAAAACATGGTTGGCATCCTCTGCTCTTTGTTCTGTCCAAGTCCTGCAAAAAAACTGTTTAGTACTTTTCTTCCTCAAACTTTGACTCCTTTCTGATGACAAGACAATGCAGCCTTGGTAGACCATTACTTCTTTTTGCATTATAGAAAACAAACGAACAGTCTCTACAGGATGAGTCTTTCCAAGGATTCACCTTTCTCACCTGCAGCCTAGCTTTTGGAAAGCAGCTATTGTCTGACTTTGTTATCTTTACAAAAAAACAAAAAAAGCAAAAAGAACATTAAAATTGAGCCTTCATGGCAGCTACTACTACTATCCTGGTGGATCAAATGTTTTGTTTGTTCAGTTTCCTTGGGGTGGAAGAGAAAACTGTAAATTAGTTTAGCCATAAGAAATCTTTGATTTGAACAGAC
This sequence comes from Pygocentrus nattereri, assembly GCF_015220715.1. Lineage (NCBI taxonomy): Eukaryota > Metazoa > Chordata > Actinopteri > Characiformes > Serrasalmidae > Pygocentrus > Pygocentrus nattereri. The sequence continues at coordinate 49,549,827 of NC_051212.1, forward strand.
ACTGGTGTTTGAGGCGTTGTCCAGATGTATGCAGACTTTTTAAAATCCAGATTTTTTTCCAAAAAAGATCTTTGTCCACTCCTTTAGTGTTTTTTAAAACCCCTATATTCACACAACAATCTAAAAATGACCCAATTACACTCACATGTGTGTGCCAGCCCAGAAGAGGCACTAAAACCTCATAAAATATGATGTCATATGGCTCAAGAAGAACGAGGTACAAAATGTAGAGAGCAAAGCTAACGTTCAAAAAGGTTACAAACACAGAAGACATTGGACTGCAGTCACGCAGATCTTTGCCATTTTATATTTTACATTGATTCAAAGTTTGATTTCCGACAAAAACTCTTCTTCTTTCAGCTGCTCCCTTTAGGGGTCACCACAGCGGATCATCTGCTTCCATCTTGCCCTATCCACTGCCTCCTCTACTTTTACACCAACCATCTCCATGTCCACCTTCACTACATCCATAAACCTTCTCTGAGGACTACCTCTTCTCCTTCTGCCTGGCAGCTCCATCTCCAACATTCTTTGACCAATATATCCACTATTCCTCCTCAACACATGTCCAAACCATCTCAACCTGGCCTCTCTGGCTTTATCTCCAAACTGCTCCACCTTCACTGTCCCTCTGATCTGCTCATTTCTAATCTTGTCCATCCTTGTCACTCCCAACGAAAATCTCAGCATGTTCATCTCCGCCAACTCCAGCTCATCCACCTGTCTTTTAGACAGAGCCACAGTCTCCAAACCAGACATCATAGCAGGACGCTCTGCTGTCTTGTAAACCTTCCCTTTCACTCTTGCTGCTATCCTTCTGTCACACATCAGCCCTGACATCCGTCTCCACCCACTTCATCCTGCCTGCACCCTCTTCCTCACCTGTTTTCTACACTGTCCATTGCTCTGGATGGTTGACCCAAGATATTTGAAGTCCTCCACCTTTACGACCTCTACTCCTTGCATCTTCACTTTTCCACCTGCCTTCCTCTCATTCACACACATGTATTCCGTCTTGTCTCTACTGACCTTCATTCCTCTCCTCTCCAGTGCAAACCTCTTCTCTTCCACCTGCTCTCTACTCTCACCACAGATTACAATGTCATCTGCAAACATCATGGTCCATGGAGCCTCCTGCCTGACCTCATCTGTCAACCTTTCCATCACCACTGCAAGCAAGAAGGGGCTCAAAGCTGATCCCTGATGTAACCCTACCTTCACCTTGAAACCATTTGTCACTCCAACTGCACACCTCACCACTGTCTCACTATCCTCATACATGTCTTCTTGATTTCTGACAAACTTGAAAAAAGTGAAGAAAAGTCTACTCTTTTGCTGGTGTAGTGTTTTTAACCACGTGGTTCAGTGCTGCAAACGACAGAAAAAAAAGTTTAGCTCTGCCGCCAGAGGAACTATGTCACATGTGCATCATCTGTCAGCAACAGTAAGCTCTTTCGGTTTATTTCAGCATGTACAAGTGAAACATTTGATGTGCTACCATGTTTTCAATCACTGTATAAAAAAAGCGCAAGGCTTCCTTTCTTTTTGCATTCAACCATGTTTTTTCTGAGTGAGCATGTGCGCTAATTCAGAACAGAATTTGGATCAGTAAGCAATTTTTTACTGATAAAGTGCAGTTAATATGTGACTTATACTCCTATTCATGAGTTGCCTTGTTCCAGATAATAGTTTACACCACAAATTGAACAAAAGTTTCTGGCTTTGTTGCATTATACGCTAACATATCTGCATATCTAACAAACACAACAGTAGTGTCCAGAAATCACATGATAAGTGGATAAGAACAGACAAAACAGCAGAAGTAGGCACTTTTCCCAGCAGCCTTAAAAGGTTAAAACAGGCATCTATTCGACGTATCCAGCAGCTCGGCCTCCTCTACCGTGAACACACACAGTTTTGTTCACCACTGACAGACACGGCGTAATCAGCTATTAGTGCTGTCTTTAGTTTGAGTCTCTCTTCCCACAAAGAATGAGAGAGAGAGAGAGAGAGAGGCATACAGAGATGATTAAAGCTCCTGGCACAGTGTCCATGGCCACTTTATTAATCGCTTCTACATTTGCCCAGTGCATTAGGAGTGTTAGCGCTCCTAAAGGTCTTGCAGGATCACACAGTGAAGAAGAGAGGAGGAAAAAAGAGACATGAAGGGCCTCAGAAAGTGTCAGAACAGAGAGCGAGAGAGGGGGACAGCTTGAGGCAGCTCTAGCTCTTTGATGGGAACTCATTAGCGCTCTTGACTGTGTGTTTGTGCGCGCGAGTGTTTAAAGTGAGCCAAGCTCTCCACGCCGGCGGGGAGGTTGGCACGGACAGCCGCGGCCAACCAGACCACGAGCAACACCGCGGGAATCCAGATGAGCCGGGCCATGGACAAAGCACCATCTCACTTCTGAAGTAGGTTTGGGCATGGCTATTCAAAATATAGGGATGCCCAACATCATACTGGTCTTCATTTACTTAAAGCAAGGTTCAGTCATAAGGCAAAGTGTGTGGTCAGACTAGACATCTCCCTGTTAGAATACACAGCGCAGACCAGCATGGCTGGTCACCAGCAAAACCAGCATATCGCTGTTGTCAGACCAAAATCTTGTATCTCCTAAATGGTGACTTTACAGGAGAAGGAAAAAAACTTTACTATTAATGTAAGCCAATGGAACTATGCTGTATTTTGGATGCTGGTTTGCTGGTCTGGTGCTGGTTTAGCTGGTCATACTCAAGGTTGACCAGCTAAAGTAGCGCCAGACCAGCATAAACCAGCTTAGACCAGCATGGAAATGAGTATGACTGAGGTCCAACAGATTATAGGGATTATAGTGTTGCACGCTGGAAACATAGTATAAAATGTAGATAACTGCTGAGGCTGGTGACAGTGGGGCAACTGTAGAGCTGTGGTTAGCCATTGAGCTAACACAGTGGTTAGCAAGCTGGTAACTCACCTATCATAAACCGTAAAGATACAAAAGTGAACTTAATTCTATCTTAATGACAATATTACTCCCTGTACACTTATCTTTAGCAACAAAATGTATAGATATTGGTGTACTGGCATGTTTGGCAGCAATGGATTGACTTTCTAGTGCAGCTGCACTTAGTCATGAAGCTAACACATCTAAAGCATGAAGTATAAGCGCAAAGATTTTAGATTATGCGAGCTGTATGAAATAAACAAATGTCATACCTTCAGTGTTTTCATGTTTGGGGCATAACAGTAGTAAACATATTTAGATTTAAATGTTTATCATTAAAAAAAAAACACATTTTCAACTGACATAAATGGTTAAAATGCCCAGCCCAGATCTGAAGGCCTCATTATGGCCTAAACTGGCCACAGTGACAGCTTAACTCATAAAAGCAGCTGAAGAGGTTGAAAAAAGGGCAGGTGGTGTAAAGGTGGTTGGGGTTTTTGGCAGGACATGCCTCCTGGGACGTGTCCATCACCCCTCGCCTGGGTCAGTCCTTCCTCCTCCATTCGGCCACCCACTGCTGAGCTACTAGCTGTTTTAGTGTCACCATGTGGCCTCCCACCCCACTTCTTCTGGACAGACTAATGCCCCCTAATAGCAGGCTGTTGTGGGAGTAATTGAATGAGGAAGTGGGATGCTGCCGGCCTGTGTGTGTGGGGACTCGGCGGGCTGTGTGTGGAGGGTCACACACTCTTTCTGAAAGCTGTAATTCCTTTGTGGCATGTGAGGGGTCAGCTGTGCCATACACTCATGTGAAGAGTCAAAAGGACAGGCACATTTATTGGTCAGTAAAGTTACGAGTGAACTTTCTCTTGAAAAGCAGTTTCAAGAGTTGAGCATCACTTTAGCAGAGTGACAGAGATGCCAATGAAAACTCACCAACTGAGACACCAGCCAAACAAAACTGACAGTATAAGTGTTTCAATTAAAATACTTTAAAATACACCTGTAACAATATTATCTCTCCTGGGTTCCCCAACACATCTGCAGTTCTGGGCAGTCGCTCTTCATTTATTTCATTTGCACTCAAAAGAAGCAGTTAAGAGGATTTTTTTACCAGAAAACATGTACAGGGTGTCCCAAAAACGTGAGTACATGTCCCGGGCAAACGAAAGTAAATAGGCTTCATGCTAAACAGTACAAGATTTATTTATTAGAGTTTGAACAAGAAATTCAGAGAGATGTAGATTTTATAACCTGGACCTGAACCTGATTGACGATATCTTCCGATACTGGTTGTTATCCAGAACCCTTCGCCCTGCACAGAGAGCCTTCCTCTTTGAGTTTTTTGTGCCGTGTCCAAATTTGCTTTCCAGTTGGTGTATTTTTATTGAACTTTCTCAAAAATTTGAACTTTCTCATTGTCAAACACTCTTGTTTGACAATGTTTGAGCATATTCTCACACGCAAAACGCCTGCTCATTTCTAGTGAACGCCATTCTTCAACCTGAATAAAAGAAAAGTAAAAATTAAACTTGGTTAGTTTTTACACATTTTGTTCAAATTTGAGATCATTTGAGGGACAACTGGCCATGTTATTAGATTACCAAATGAGATTTTTTTGGGACACCCTGTATTTAACAGAAGACTCCCAACTAGTATATAGTGTGTCCACTCTTGGCTTTAATTCCATTATTTTTTGGAAATTTGTCTTTAGTTTTTCAAAGAAATCTGCAGGGATATTTTTCCACACCTCTAAAGTTCAGTCTTAGAAGCTGGTTGCATGTTCTGCTTTTCACAATCCAAGTTATCCAAATCATAGTCAAAGATATTGGGGCCTGGACTCTGGTCAACTGTTCTGGGAAAACCATCAGCTTCATTGCTTGATGTGCAAGTGTCCTTCCATTAACCATTCCATTAAAAAAATTGTTTAATGCAAATAGAATTCATTGCTGTAATTGCATTTGAATAGAACAGCAAAGTGACAGGAGAAAGTACATATTGCAATTAACGGCATTTGTCACGCATTCAGCGGACACGAGTCTGGACTGGATTTCCCAGGAGTCACAGGGGACTCGCGTGACTGATTGCCAGGCACGGCACTCCTATCAGCGTTCACAGTCCCCAGACTACTAACACTAATCACCTGTGGACTAGATCATATGACCTTACTTGTTAGTATTTAAGCCAGGGACAGTATTGCATCATTGTGATCTACTGATTTGACCTCTGCCTTGTCTTCACGTTGCCTTACTCCTTTTGTACTGTCGCCTCTCTCGTTGGATCTGTGTTTTGACTTCTTGGACTGTATACTGACTACGATTTTGGTTTTTCCTCTGGCTGAGATTAAATCCGACTTATTTCCAGTCTCCACGTAACAGCATTGCAATTAAAAGACATTTTATATGTTGTAAGAATCAGTGTTTCACTGAGACTATTAGAGCTCGGCCTTTAGATAAGATCAAAATTCTGCCCCAAAAAAAGCAAAATAAAAAAAAATATATATATAAGCTTTGATAATGCAAATTTCTACCGCTACTGTGATTTATAAAGCTACATTAGTGCGACGCTAAAGCTGATGCATGTAAATATTTTTGGGATTTCATTTCAAACATTCTTATTTGAAGCTTGTAAAAGACGTTCCACACATTTTATCTGAACATTTACATCTATTTTATTTTTATATTTCCATTTTAAAGTGACTCCTTCAGTAAAAATCATTCAAAATCTCGTTGATACCTTCTCAGGCTACCAATTATATTCATAGTCAGTGATGCTTTTAGGACTTCTGAGAAGCCTGGAAAGCCTTTTCTCTTAAAATTGGCCTCGCCCATTATAAATCAAAACATGATTGGTTGATTCATTTGTTAATTCTTAAATATGTTGGTGGTTAATTTGATCCGTAAGGCCTTTAGTCCAGTTCCTGTAGTCCTAACCAATGTGTGTATCTTGGGTGTATCTAGCCAGATTTCAGGGCCGGGAGGGGAGGAATTCAGGGCGGAAAATTGTCAGATGAGCTTTTCAACATCTTAACCCTTTTGTTTTCAACCAAAACATAACAATAAAATTTAAGGAAAGTTCATTAATAAACTTTAAGTTGGCTTGATGAAGGTATAATCCCAGGTGGTTATAATCCCCAGGCTACTATGTTACTATGGTGAAGGGACAGTATGCGAGTCCTTTCTGACATTACATGCTGTTAAATTAGAATTTCCTCAGCATTACAACATTTATTTTCTATGAATATTCTGAAAACGGTCATTTGAGGAAACACTGTACAAGAATCATAAGCACGGTCCGTCCCACTGTTCTTGTGAAGGCTCTACAATCCTGCCGAGTTTGAGTTCTTGCTCAAAAACTATGATACATGAAAAAAGCACAAACAGGCTTGTTTGTATCTAGTCAGATTTCTTGGGGGGGGGGGCTTTTCAGTATCTTAACCCTTAAGTTTCTTGGTTTCTAACTTAACAATAAAACTTAAAAAAAATAAATGAATAATGGACAAACTTGCCAAAGCTCTGAAATCCCAGGTGAATGTTAATATGTTAATAGGTCACTGCTATGATATCCCAGGTGGTTGCTAATATGTATGGTAGTATGTATGTGGGTGCGTATGAAATGTCTTTGCAGGGCAGTATCAGAGTCCTTTGTGAATGACTTAGATAGATCAGAATTTTATCAACATTCCAACATTTATTTCCTTTGAATTTTCTGAATACAAAAAAAAATTGGGCAAATATTGAATAAAAACGTATGGACAATCTACTCCAATATCGCTCCATTGCACTATGACGCTGCAACGTTTCATGGTTCTAACTCAAAACTGATGATACATGAAAAAAGTTCAAAATAGCAAGAAGGCCTTGAGGGTTCCCTCTAGTTTGACTACACCTTACATTAAAAGTGCATTCTGAGTAGAGTCCATATGATAACCAGCACATTGCTGTTGTCACAGAGAAAACACGAGTTGCTTACAATTCCTCGAGTTTTCCTAAACACATACAGACAGGTTTATTTTGGTTGTGTGGTCAGTTTTTTTTTCCCTACAGTAGTAATTTCCACAGCCACCATGCAGAGGCCCAGCAGAGGTTGAGCTCCACACAGCCCATCAGGCCCTATACAGCAGAAGTTAATGGGAAACATTCTCTGCTGTCCATCTGCCTGACCGACAGAGCGATCAGTGGAGCTGTACTAATGATCAGTCTCTCTCACTCTTGCTCGCTCACTTGCTCGCTAAGGTCCAGGCCTCTGCTCATCATTACCCTCCTGCTGCCCAATTAGCTAGCATCACTGTTCATGCCGCATCCCTGACCTTCACGTTGCTGAGGTGTGAGATGCTAGCTGCTCAGTACTGCAACTCCCATCAGCCCCTGCTGTGCCTGTCGGGGCCGTGTACAGAGTTAATGGGGGTTGTGATTAGAGTCGAGGCATTTCATTCAAGAAAATGTGATGTGAATTTTGATAGAGATGATCATGATGATCATCATCCTCTACAAAGCCCATGAAATATGAAACCCCTCATTTGCTGATCAACCATAACATTAAAACCACCAATGTTTCTACACCCACTGTCCACTTTATCAGCTCCCCTGAACATATAGGTCCACTTTGTAGTTCTACAATTACAGACTGTAATTGATCTGATCAGGTTATTTTGTTAGCCTATTCTTCAAAGATCAAGAACCCCATAGGACCATCACAGCAGGTATTATTTGTGTGGTGGACGATTCTCAGCAATGTAGGGACACTGATGTGGTGCCAGACTGAGAATAGTCCACAAACCAAAAATATCCAGCCAACAACATCTTGTGGGCAGTGCCATGTGACCAGGACTAGAGGATGACCTAAACAAACTGTGCAGCAACAGGGGAGTTATCATCTCTGACTTTATATCTACAAGGTGGACCAAAAAGGTAGGTGAGTGGACCCTGCTGTGCCTGATCCCCTCATACCAGCACAGTACACACTAACACACCACCATGTCAGTGTCACTAAAGTTCTGAGAATGATCCACCACCCAAATCATACCTGCTCTGTGGTGGTCCTATAGGGGTCCTGACCATTGAAGAACAGGGTCTACTACAGTGGACTACAGTCTGTAAATTGTAGAACTATACTGCACCCATATGGTAAGTGGAGCTGATAAAATGGTGGTTTTAATGTTATGGCTGATCAGTGTACACACACACACACACATTTCACAAGGGGACCATATCCCAGTGGTCAATGGGTGCAAGGCAGGAAACATATATTAGTTTTAGTGTCATATAATAAATACAACCTGAGCGAAAATCTAAAGAATGGCTTTTCCACAACACAAGAATGTAAATACACTATATGGCCAAAAGCATGTAAACACCTGACTTCACACCTATATGAGCTTTTTGAACATACCATTTCAAAACCAGATAGATCTGGCCACTGCCTCTGCAGCTATAACAGGCTCCACTCTTCTGGAAAGACTTTCCACAAGATTTTGGAGTGTGTTTGTGGGAATCTGGGCCCACTCTGTCAAAAGAGCATTTGGGAAGTCAGACACTGATGTTGGACAAGAAGGCCTGACTCATAATCAGCATTCCAATTCATCGTAAAGGTGTTCATTTGGGTTGAGGTCAGGGCAATGTGAAGGCCAATGGAATTCCTCCACAACAAACTCCTCAAATCATGTCTTTATGGAGCTCACTTTGAGCACAGGGGCTCAGTCATGCTGGAACAGGAAAGGGTCTTCCACAAACTGTTGCAACAAAGTTGAAAGCATATTATTGTCTACACTGTCTTTGTATGCTGTAGCATTAACATCACCCTTCACTGGAGCTAAGGGACCTAAACACTGAAAGCAGCCCCAGACCATTCACCCTGCTCCTCCAAACTACTGTTGACGCTATGCATTCCAGTAGGTAGTGCTTTCCTGGCATCTGCCAAACTGAGGTTCATCTATCAGACTGCCAGCAGTGGTGTGCTTTACTCCTCCCCAGCTGACACTTGGTATTGCGCATAGTGATCTCAGGGCTGTGTGCACCTGCTCGGCCATGGAAACCCATTTTATGAAGCTCCTGGCACACAGTTCTTGTGCTGATGTTGTTTTAGAGGCAGTTTGGAACTCTGTAATGAGTGCTGCGACAGAAGCAATCCCAGACGCCTCCATTTCACAATAATATAACTTACAGTTGACCAGGGCAGACCTAGCAGAGCAGGAATTTCATGAAGTGACTTGTAGCATAGGTGTCATCCTGTGGTAGTGCCACATTTAAAGTCATAGAGATCTTCAGGGCAACCCATTCTTCTGCCAGTGTTTGTCTATGGCGATTGCATGGCTCTATGCAATGGGCAGAAAATACCTGACCTCAACAATTAGGAGGTGTGTCTACGTACTTTTGGCCATATAGTGTCGCAGTAAGTCTTCTATTTACAAACTCAATTGAAAGTTTAGACTAGTTTAGATCACACTTTCATCAGATGTTCTCCCTTCACGTCAATGAGCTGTGAGACGCAATTAATATCAAATTACATTTCTGTCACCAAACTGCAACAATAACTGTCATTATAACTGACATTCCTGGACTGAAGGGCAGATTCGCTGGGGTACCCACTGTGTCCAGTCTGTTTGAAAAATCTGTAAAGGACAGTTCATGAAAGCAAAAACCAACTAACTGTCGGAAAGGATGGACTTGTTGATAAGAGGCTTTTTCACTTCATCTGGAACAAAGCAGGAATTCAGGCCCTCAGACTTTGAAAGCTTCCCACCATGTTTCAACATGTCAGAACAGAAGTGATCACCGTCACACTGCCGCTTCTGCCGCTTTCACTTTAATGCAGTGCGTTTCAAAAGATGACAAGCGTCTGCCTCGCCCCAGCGGCTGTCAGCACCTGTCTGAACAGGAGGCCTAATTCAGGGGCAGAAGGTCAACCCATTAGTGTAGCGGTGCATATACACAGGTATACGATGTACAACCACTTCTGAAGACACCTACAGCTAAGCAAGAGACGTTTGAGTCTGTGTATTTCATGCTTAATTTGCATTCGACCATGTCTGCAGAGACCAAAGAAGACATGTTGGTCCAATTATGAGCCACAATAACCAACACACATTGTTATTAGCTGTACAGTTACAGATAAACCTCAGTAATGTAACGCTAGGCAGCGAAAGAATGCTCCAGGAAAGCTTTCAATGTAACGTTTCAGCCCCAGTAATCTGCTCTTTATGTTATACAGTACTGTGCAAAAGTCAGAGACCACATCTTTATTTATTTAATTACCGGTTATTTAGTTACAGCTTGTCACGATTGGCCCCTCCCAGTCCTGTCCATGTGCTCCTTTGTTTTGGTTTCAGTCCTGCCCCCTGTTTTGTAACTCCGCCCCTGATTGTGTTCACCTGTCCCTCATTGTTACGTGTATTTAAGCCCTGTGTTTGCCCCTTGCGTTTGCCAGTCATTGTATCTTTTGTATCTTTGTACCTGGTCTTTGTTTGTGTTGGTTCTGGTCTTTGTTATGTCATACCCGAAATCTGTACGTGTTGGCTCATTGACCCTGGAATGTTTTGACCACGACCCTGGATTTGCCCATGATAAATCTCGCTTATCTCAGTGTGTGCGTCCGCCTCCTCGCTCCCCCTTACACAGCTATTCATTTTTCAGGAGATATTTCTGAGAAGATTCGATATAAAACAATCCATTTGGATTAAAGGTGGTCGTGGTGAACATGGTGGTCTAAGTAGATATGAAGGACTTGTTCTAAGCTAACAATAACGCAATGTTTCATAGTCACAGGTGGTCACACACTAATTAAAACCTGGTTTTGTATACTATTGCCCAATCCCATTTCACCCCTCACCCCTACCACCTAGCCCATTGCCCTCCGTTTTGCTTTCTGCATATATGAAAGATTATTTAGCTTTGGGATGAACGGAATAGATTCTTTAAAAATTATCCACCCGAATTCCCTCGCCAAATGGTGAATGAACCATTTGGCATATTCAGATTGATTTACAGTATGAGGTAAATGTAGCTTTAGGGGGTCTAGTCCAGGGGGTCTTGTATGTCACAAGCTTAATGAAAGAAAATGCAATGTCGTTTATGGGTTTCAAACAGTGGTTGGTCAGTGTAGTGGTTAACACCTCTGCCTTCTACACTGCAGACTGGGGTTCAATCCCCACCTGGGCAAACACCCTACACTATACCAATAAGAGTCCTTGGGCAAGACTCCTAACACCACCTTGGCCTCCCTGTGTAAAATTACCAAATTGTAAGTCGCTCTGGATAAGAGCGTCAGCCAATGCCAGAAATGTAAACGTCTATGTTTAACTTTTTGCCACTTCTAGATTAATGTAAATTACTGTTAGCTTGCCCTGCGATGGACTGGCATCCTGTCCAGGTTGTATCCTGCCTTCTGCCCAATGACCACTGGGATAGGCTCCAGCACCCCCAGCGACCCTGAGGGAGAAGTGGCTTAGAAAGTGTGTGTGTGTGTGTGTGTGTGTGTGTGTGTGTGTGTGTGTGTGTGTGTGTGTGTGTGTGTGTACTGTTAGCTTAGCACTGACATGAAGGTTAAATCCTATTGGGACGCTAGTAGACGTTAGCATCTTCATAGAGGAGGGTTTATCTCTTGTTTTGACCATGTTGTTTACCAAATTGAAGGCCTACATCTAATAGTCACAGTTGGCTGCTGTTATAAGTCCAACCCCCAGGCTTAATATTACACAGTAAAAATCATATTCAAATAATAAAGCATCTACTTGGATTTCCATGTATCAATATCATTTTCCACCCAGGGTATTGTGATACAGTGTTGTATTGATATTTTTCTACCACCCCTAGCAAGCACACTGCGGCAGCGCTCGATTGAACACGCTGCTTTTCTTTCTCTCAGCTGCTGAAATTCATATAACGATGCTTCTTTTTTTTCCTACAAAGTGCAGCATATCTGCCAAAAGAGTGTTACAAGGTGTAAGCGAACACTTTGAGGAGAAAAACAGAGATAACGGGCTTTTTCTTCCCCAGCCAGGGCCCTCCTCCACCCACTGAAAGATGCTGCTGAGTGATGACAGCGCGCATATGGGCGGAAACACGAGACAGGAAGAAGCTGTGACAGATAAGAAGACAAAGAGAGAGAGAGAGAGAGAGAGAGAGAGAGAGAGAGGGAGAGGGAGGGAGTGTCAAAGCAGAGAGAGCGAGGTAGAGAGATGAAAAGGAAAGGGAGAGACGAATAAGGAAAGCGAGAGATTAACTAAAAAGATAGATGAGGACAAAGGAAAGGTTTGAGAATGAAACAGTTCATGTGAGACAGACAGAGAGAGAGATGAAGAGGAAGACAGAGAAAAACAGAGAGGAAGAGTAAGAGAGGAAGAGAGAGAGGAAGAGAGCGAGGAAGAGAAAGACAGAGAGAAACAGAGGAAGAGAAAGACAGAGAGAAACAGAGGAAGAGGAAGAGAAAGACAGAGAAAAACAGAGAGGAAGAGGAAGAGAGAAAGAGAGGAAGAGAGAGAGGAAGAGAAAGACAAAGAGAAAAAACAGAGAGGAAGAGAAAGACAGAAAAACAGAGAGAGGAAGAGTAAGAGAGAGAGAGAGGAAGAGAGAGAGGAAGAGAAAGACAGAAAAACAGAGAGAGGAAGAGTAAGAGAGAGAGAGAGGAAGAGAGAGAGGAAGTGAAAGACAGAAAAACAGAGAGAGGCAGAGTAAGAGAAAGAGAGAGAAACAGAGAGACTGAGGAAGAGAAAGACAGAGAAAAACAGAGAGAGAGGATGAGAAACATAGAAACACAGAGAGGAAGAGGAAGAGAAAGAGAGGAAGAGAGAGAGAGGAAGAGAAAGACAGAGAGAAACAGAGAGGAAGAGAAAGACAGAGAGAAACAGAGGAAGAGAAAGACGGAGAAAAACAGAGGAAGAGAAAGACAGAGAAAAACAGAGAGGAAGAGAAAGACAGAGAAAAACAGAGAGGAAGAGGAAGAGAAAGAGGGGAAGAGAGAGAGAGTAAGAGAAAGACAGAGAAAAACAGAGAGAGGAAGAGAAAGGCAGAGAGAAACAGAGAGAGAGGAAGAGAGAGAGAAGAAGAGAAAAACAGAGAGAGGAAGAGAAAGACAGAAAAACAGAGAGAGGAAGAGGAAGAGAAAGAGGGGAAGAGAGAGAGTAAGAGAAAGACAGAGAAAAACAGAGAGAGGAAGAGAAAGGCAGAGAGAAACAGAGAGAGAGGAAGAGAGAGAGAAGAAGAGAAAAACAGAGAGAGGAAGAGAAAGACAGAAAAACAGAGAGAGGAAGAGGAAGAGAAAGAGGGGAAGAGAGAGAGGAAGAGAAAGACAGAGAAAAACAGAGAGAGGAAGAGAAAGGCAGAGAGAAACAGAGAGAGAGGAAGAGAAAGACAGAAAAACAGAGAGAGGAAGAGGAAGAGAAAGAGGGGAAGAGAGAGAGGAAGAGAAAGACAGAGAAAAACAGAGAGAGGAAGAGAAAGGCAGAGAGAAACAGAGAGAGAGGAAGAGAAAGACAGAAAAACAGAGAGAGGAAGAGGAAGAGAAAGAGGGGAAGAGAGAGAGTAAGAGAAAGACAGAGAGAAAAACAGAGAGGAAGAGAAAAACAGAGAGGAAGAGAAAGAGAGGACGAGAGAGAGGAAGAGAAAGATGAAATAAAATGAGAACGATTAAGAGAAAAATAAAATGATTAGAAATTATTATTATTGAATTCATTTAAAAAATTATTTATGATAGTATTTTTTTCTTATTTAATAATGCATTTTCTTTTCTTTTTTGTTTATACATAACATTATAGTTCATATTCTTATCATGATTTAAAAGAAAGAAAAGTATCTATGCAAAGTACACTTGAGTCCTTTAAAGAAGGAATTATTGTTATTATTATTGTTGTTGTTCGTTTCAAAAGACGTCTATTATTTAAAAGATTGAAAATAAATAAACGAAGTTAAAAGTGCCACAGTACACACATTCCTTTGTTCTACTTTATTTCCCTTTTATAATCTCTTACAATTAAAACGGCTGTTGATTCTGTGCCTTCAAAACTGATATATGTGAATAGGGAAATGAGACTGGACTGCTTAGTCTAATTTTCGTGTATGAACTGTATGGACTGTATGGACTGTATGGACTGTATGGACTGTGGACTGAAGGATACATTTTGAAGCTTTCTCAATGTTTATGTACTTCATCAAACTTTTAAAAAGTCATGACGTTAGCTCTTTAATGATGTGGGCTCTTTAAAGAATTAGGATATGATTTAGGTGTGGGAGCAGCAATACTGAGTTACAGTATAACAACGTGAATAAAATTACCCCACAAGGAAGTTTTAGAGGACTCTGTGTGTGTGTGCGTGTGTGTGTGTGTGTGTGTGTGTGTTCAGTAAAGTGCTGAGATGTGGGCAGATTGGTCCACAGAGCCTGTCAAATTTCCTCCTGTAGACGAGGTTGAGGACACGCTGTAAACAGCCTCTATCGCTCTGCCTGTGTGTGAGGAGACACCCTGAGCCAGCGGAGTGTGAAATAGATCCAGGAGCTTTCAGGTGTGGGAGACGGCGAGGCGTTAAACACGTCCTCGCTCGGACAAAATGAAGCCGAGCTTGGACGCCAAAACGCTCAGTTTACTCACGGCAAGCTGTTGGCTGGACGCTGCGCCCCTGAGTGCTAAAGTGTTAGAGGGGCATGTGGGAGTGTTTGCGAAGGCATTAAGTAATGCCCCCTGAGCGCTTTTAATGGGGTGAGAAAGCAGCCGATTGTGACACAACTTGTAGACACAGATGGCCAGGCCAGCCGTCCATCCGGACTGTTTGGACTTGATACACAAATATCAGCTTACATACAGTTGAGCCAGCAAAATGACAGTTCAGCAGAAATCAACCTCAACATGGGCGGCCCTTGGATTAGGCAACGGTAGGGAGCTGTCTAGGACCCCTTGAGCCAAAGGCCCGATGAAAAAACGAATCAGATATACTGCACGTGTGTTGATGTCGTTCTGAAATACATTCACAGAGCGCATGATTAGAAACACTATACTGAGTAAGGCCTCTCAAAGCAGCCTCAAGATGATTCCACAAGATGTTGGAAACATTCCTTTGAGACCCCCGTTCTCCCACATCCCAAACTTTTTGTTCGATTCCGATCTGGCGACTAGGAAGGCCATAGAAAAACACTGAACTCACATACATGGAACCAGTTTGAGACAACTTTTGCTTTGTGACATGGTGCAGGATCATGTTGGAAGTAGCTGGTGGAAGATTGTAAATTCTGGACATGGTCAGTAACAATACCCAAATGTGGCAGTGGCATTCAAGCAATGATTTATTGGTATTAATGGGCCCAAAATGTGCCAAGAAAACATTCGCCACACCATTACACCACCTCCACCAGCCCCAACTGCTAACACAAGTCATGTTAGGTCTATAGATTCCCACCACTGGCACCAAAATCTGATCCTACCTTCTATGTGCCTCAGCAGAAGTCAAGCTCAGCAGATCAGGCTATGTTTTTCCACTCTTGGTGCCAAATGCAGCCTAAACTTTGTTCTTGGCTGACATAACTGGAACCCAGTGTGGTCTTCTGCTGTTGTAGCCCATGCACCTCCAAGTTTGATGTGTTGATGCTTTTCTGCTCAGCACAAATGCACAGAGTGGTTATCTAAGTTACTCTAGCCTTTCTGTCAATCTTGTTAACCTGTTACATTGTTATACTCTTGACGCTACTGGATGTTTTCACTTCATTTATTGTCAGTAGGCCTCTCTCTAAAAGTCATTTATGGTGAATGTTGCACAGTATTGTATTATACACCCTTTTCTAGAAAGTAAAGCATTGCCTAAAAGTGCTGAGAATGGTCCACCACCAAAAAAGTACCTGCTCTGTGAGGGTCCACAGGGTTCCTGACCACTAAAGAACAAGGTAACAAAGTATCAGAGAAACAGATGGACTACAGTCTGTAACTGTAGAACTACAAAGTGCACCTGTACGGTAAGTGGAGCTGATGTAATGGAAAATGAGTGTAGATAAAGGAGCACTTGATGAAGTGGCTGGATGATGTGCATTACTGAAAATAATGTTTGCCACACTCAATGGAAATCTGCTTCCACATTAACATAAAACATTAATTTAAAAATGTATTTTAATGAAATATAATAGTTCATCTGTTCTTGCAAGATCACAAGTTATATAGCCATGAAAATAATGCCTTCTCACAGTAAGTGACAACATAAAGAGTAAGCGATGCTTAAATCTTTAGGACAGACACATTTCAAAGCGGTTTTGCTTCTCAACATTGATTTGTTGTTTTTTCCATCCTCAACAGGGTCTGTCAAGCATAATGTCTCCATCTCACACCAAACAAATAAAGTAGTGATTCTTTTTTCTTTTTTTTTTTGGAATCTTCACAGAAAACTTGGAATTAACTGTCAGAAAAATGTCTATTCTCAATAACGCAAAGGCCCAATCCCATTTCTTCTCTTTACCCCTACCCCTTGTTGTCGAGTGCCACCCAAACCCCTTGGAACTGGGTTGAGCAGTGGTTGAAATCTTGCCCTATTAAATGGGACAACCTTCAAACTAGGCGACCCGGCTCGTCTTCAGTGATAGCAGAGAAGGGAAAAGTTCAGCTCCTCGCCGTTTGGCTTTAGTTACATTTAGGGCATCAAATGCTTTCAAAGAGGGGCTATAAGACAATTATTTATTATGGCCCACCACTAATTCTTTGGTGATATGAAGCTGAAGTCAGATATTCACCAGCTTCTTCTTCTAACACTTTGCCCTACCCCTCCATCTCAACAAAATTCAAGACACCATAACCCTAGCCGTGAACGCATAAAACAGAGTCGTGGGCAGAAGGTTAGGGATCTGGCCCTGTGACCGGAAGGTTGCCGGTTCAATCCCCAGTGCCGACAGTCCATGACTGAGGTGTCCTTGAGCAAGACACCTAACCCCCAACTGCTCCCCGGGCGCCGTGGATAGGGCTGCCCACCGCTCCGGGCAAGTGTGCTGTAGTATTGTGTGTGTGTTCACTAGTGTGTATGTGGTGTTTCACTTCACGAATGGGTTAAATGCGGAGGTGGAATTTCCCCATTTGTGGGATTAAAAAAAGCATCACTTAAGGGCTAAGTGGTAGGGGCAAGGGGTGAAATGGGATTAGGCCAAAGTGTCGTGGCTAGATTAGCCTGAAAGATTTTATCTTGTCCCATTCTCCTCTAACTTGATTATGATGGGATTGCCCTTCTCAGTGTCTTGAAATATCTAATGAAAAACTGTCCAATCAGAATTTTTAATGTGTCAGATTAACGAATTACAATTAGGAAGTGACAGTGGAATCAACCAATAATACAGATTTCCAATGGGTGGGACCAATTGTGTGGGGAAAAAATGTCCCTCTAGGCTTTCAGTGGTCCTACATACATCACTGTCTGTGAATACAAGCAGTAGTCTTTCCAGGTTTGTTCAGTTGGTAGAAATGGAAATATCAGGCCTCTTAACTAAAAGACTCTGTAAAACTGCTACTTACGAGTTAAAATACATGTTAATGTGTGTCACAAGCTTCAAACAAAACATGCAATGCCGTTTACAAGCTTACACATCCAAGCTTAATCCAGAACTGCCAAACATGTTCATGGGAATTGTTGTTAGCTTAGCACTTTCATCAAAACTACCAGTAACTAGGCACATAACATGCAGGAATCCAAGCAAGCAGTCAAACAAAACTATAAAGAAAATGTCAAACGCTTGCTAAACAACTACCATTGCATCAGAAATAATAAACTACCTCTTTTATTCTCTATGACTGTCAAAAAGTTCAGTGGCCAGTGCTACTTTAGCAAGCTAGTTAGCTGTGCATCAGCCCACTGACTTAAATGCAGCAATAGTGAGTCATCAAATGATCTTAATTTGCTGCCAAGCTTTGAAGAAAATTAGAAGGTGATACGTAGCTTTTATTCCCATTTAGGGAGTTTCTTGGCTGTCTTCATGTTCCAAGAACATGGCATACCGTCACTTGTCACCTTGGTCATGGGTGGGTGGGCTCTGCTGCAGCACCTGGACTTCCCCTTGGCTTAAAGGGCTGTAGGTTGAACTTGAGGTGAGTGCAACAGACACCAGGATTCATACACACTCTTCAGGACAGAGTTAGTGACCTAGGTTTTCTGAGCCGGGACGATGTTCCATCTTGACTGTTACTGAGTTCCAGTGCATTCCAGCCCATCTCTATGCCTGCTACGAGTATCCCATAGAGGTGCTAGTAGAAATAAGAAATCAATGTAGGCCTTGTTTTTGACCATGTTTTGAAAGATATGGTCCGAATGAATAGTCATGGTTATCTGCTGCCGCTGCATATCCGCTGTTCATTTCCCCTACATCTCCAACACATCAGTGCTTCTGTTGCAGTGATGTGATAGTGTGGGTGTGATGTCCTCTCGGGCTACTGTAGCTCGGAGGCCCTGGTGCCTGCTGTGGCTTAGTGTAGAGGGCTTGGGTTGTAAAAATAGGGAAAGACAAACAAAGCCAGAACAATGCGAAGTGTGTTTTTTGTCACAGCGTGCTAGCCTGAGGTGCCTGCGGCCTGCGAAGGGCGGACCTCGACGGCCCAGCTGGGGCTCCTCTGGCCTGCTTAAAGCTGGCTCTGCACAAGGGGCTGCAGTATTAAACAGGCCTGCCAGCCTCTTTTCACCATTCCTCTTACAGTGCGCTCTGGGAGCGGCTAAATTTGACATTAGCAGAGATAATTACCGTGTGACACATTAATCTTTCGCTGTCCTGCGCACATTGATTTTGATGTCCATTTGAATGTACGCTCATTTTCTGCTCTCTCACATTTCCACACACGCAGAACCAGACAAGGGCTGGGCTCAATTCTGCCCGGCTTTAGATTCGAGAGGGCATTCATTTGATTGTGTTGGGGAAAGTTTGTTGGGGGGGGGGGTGGTTGAAGTAGGAAATAGCTCTTCTGAATGAAAGGGAATGAGCAGAACATAAAGCGTGTTACATAATCAGTGAAAACTGCTTCAGTTACCTCCCCTATTGGAAAAAAGTGACATTTTTCATAGTCATTAATAACCCTTGCACTTCCCACTCTAGTAGAAATGAAATCACAGAACGAGGAGTGAAGAAAGTTATTGGAAGCTATTTATGTATGACCCACTATGTAGTAATGGGATTTGTAAATATATTTGTGTAGGACACAAAGGCCTTTCTTCAAAGGTTGAACACACAAAGACATCATGATCTAAATCTGGATAACATGACGGCAAGTTCTTCCTAATGCCCAACAAGTTCCTTGTATTAAAATACATTTAAGGTATAAAGACCATAATATTGTGTAATTACATAGTAATTACATTGTACATACCTGTCTATTACACAAAGACAGGAAGGACAAACTATTGGTTTTACTGTGTTTACTTTGGAGTTTGTACCTTAAAGTTACCTGGTTATACCTAGAACTTAGGGGCTGTAAAAGATTACATTACTGAAAAGTTTCTAAACACCTCATCGTCACTGCTGGACTGAGAACAGTCCACCACCCAAAAATATCCAGCCAACAGTATCCTGTGGGCACTGATGAAGGACTAGAGGATGACCAACGCAAACTGTGCAGCTGCAGACGAGCTATCACCTTTGACTTTACTTCTACATGGTGGACTGACAAGGTAGGAGTGTCTAATAGAGTGGACAGTGAGTGGACACTCCAGCAGCACTGCTGTCTGATCCACTTGTACCAGCGCAACACACACTAATGCACCACCACCACGTCAGTGATACTGCAGGGCTGAGAATGATCCACCACCCAAAAAGTACCTGCTCTGTCAGGGTCCATGGGGGTCCTGACCACTGAAGAACAAGGTAAAAAGGGGCTAACAATGTATCAGAGAAGCAGATGGAGTACAGTCTGTAACTGTAGAACTACAAAGTGCAGCTATAGAAACAAGGAGGTAGTCATAATATTATGCCTGATTGGTACATATGTATAGAGTGCAGGTGCAGGTATATGACTGGTACTGTAGATAACACTGAATGTGAGTGGGTGGCTATGCTGTCATGCCTTCCAGTCTGGTCCATTAACAGTGGAAGCCTAAGAGTTCTCCAGTCAGACAGCCTATGATAAAAATGAGGAGACCCACATGGACCGTACGTATAAGTGCCGTGAGAGTGTACGAGAGTGCATATGGATGTGTCAGCGAGGCCTGGGCTGACTACTTTTTATGCTAGAGCAGCCGGTTCCATTTGAGGGAAAATAAACACGTTGTGCCATCGACGACAGACAGGATTGGAGACCTACTGCATATCTACTGTGCGCATATGCAGCAGTCTAGCCGCAACTCATGGCTGCTCTTTTTCAGGCTGACGATACACAGACCTGATTATTATTAGACCGTTATCAACCGCTTTCCACCAGCGGCACAAATACATCCAACATGTTGGCTACAAGGAGCGCCTGTCTTCTATAAAAGTGATGGTTTTCACTTAGCTTGTACTGCATATGGTTGTATGTTCTGTAAAACATCTCAATGGCACTTCATTTATTTGATTTATTTTACTCATCTGTTAAACCTACTGGTGCAAATCTAGTAACACCTATTTGTTGTATAATGCATTGCTTAAATCTTGCTGAGATCAATTCATTTTGACTATTCCTACAGACTCAAGAATGTTTTGTCCAAAACGTTTCCCAGCATCTTTAGCAATTTTGTCAAACACCTTTTCCTCACTTATCAATAGCGTTACACATATTTAAAGACAACAACAGGGTTAACAACAGAGGGAAGAGTTTGGGAAAGTCAGTAAAAAGCATGAACTTAGTCATACAGTCTCTTAGTGGGCACTTTTAAACCTCTCTTTTAACATTCAGTAGAAATATGTTTTGTTATAAGAATTTGCAGAAATAGGTTTGTTGAGTAGAAGCAACTTTGTGTGACAGCGGAATGGATTTAGCCAGTCGGAAGCCAGTTCTCACCACTTAAGGGGAACATGGCTCTTTACCATTTATTCCCCAAAACATAATTTCATCCAAAAAACAAATCAAGGACCACTTCATGCAAGAGCATGCAGAACAGGGTTAACATGAAATTTTAAAAAAGTGATGCATTAATCAATCTCAATGTAATTTGGACCTGGTCTCGTCTCCGTCTCAACGTCGTTTGGACTTGGTCTCTTCTCCATCTCTACGTCATTTGGACCTGGTTTTGTTTCCACCTCAACGTCATTTGGATCTGGTCTCGTCTCCATCTCAACGTCATTTGGACTTGGTCTCATCTCCATCTCAACGTCATTTGGACTTGGTCTCGTCTCTGTCTCGACATCATTTGGACCTGGTCCTATCTCCATCTCTATGTCATTTGGACATGGTCTCATCTCCGTCTCAATGTCATTTGGACTTGGTCTCGTCTGTCTTGACATCATTTGGACTTGGCCAGTTGAGGTGGTTCGGGCATCTGATCAGGATACCCCCTGCATGCCTCCCGGTGATACCAGGGCGTACCAGGCATGGCCTACTGGGACGAGACCCTGTGGTTGTCCTAGGACCTGCTGGAGGGATTCTCTCCCCAAGTTGGCCTGGGAATGGCTGGGGGTCCCCGGGAATGAGATGGAGGAAGTTGCAGGGGACAAGATCATTTGGGATTCTCTGCTCTCCCAACTGCTACCCTATCTGGATTAAGCGGTTCATGATGAAGAATGATGAATCAATTAGCTACTTCCTTAAACTTAAATATCAACATTTTGCAAATTTATTTAGAAGTTTTCCATTTTAAATTATTTGTGACTGTTAGAAAAAAAACTATGCAATAAGTTACCTTATAATATGAAGTTGTGCTTAATTTCCCATACATGTGAATATATGTATCTGTACTTGAGCACATTGAGCAGTTGTCTGTCTGTCTTTCTACAAAAGGTAGACTTTTGCATATATAAATGTAAAAAGTTATATATAAACCTGCTACATGGCAGACTTAGCTAGTCCTGAATTCCATTACTTGCAAATAAAGCTTTGTAATAGCTTCAAACAACAAAATTCATCATTTTAGTTTAAGGGCTTTTATACCATAATAGTGTAATTTACAGCCCCAGCCCATTATCCCTCCTCCACCAAACTTTACTGTTGGCATTATGCATTCCAATACATAGTGTTCTCCTGGAATCCACCAAAATTGAGATTCGTCCATCAGATGGCAAGGTAGTAAAGCATAATATATCTCTGCAGAGAACATGTTTCCACTGCTCCAGAGTCCAAGGATGATGTGCTTTACACCACTCTAGCTGATGCCTGGCTTTGCACAGTGATTTTAGTCTTGGGTGCAGCTGCTGAACCATGGAAACATTTACTGAAGCCCTGGATGTACAGTTTTTGTGCAGACGTTGCTGCTAGAGGCACTTCAGCACTCGACGGCGACTGATGAGTTTACATCCACTGCTTCTTGGTTGAGCTGTTGTTTCTCCTAGATGCTTACATTTTACAGTAATAGCACTTACAGTCGACAGGGGCAGATCTAGCCAAGCAGAAATTTTACAAACTGAGTTGTGGCGAAGGTGGCATCCTAAGACAGTGCCACATTGAATGTTACTGAGACTGCATAGATATGTGCTTGATTTCATACACCTGTTAGCAATAGGTGTGGCTGAAACACTTGCATAATTAGGGGGGCTGTACACATACTTTGGGCAGATAGTGTATAAAGACAATCAGCTTTGCTTTATCTCTGCTATGTTTATGTCCATTAACTATCATAAAAGCATTAAGGTTAATGGACATAAACATACCCAGTCCTCCCATGGCTACAATGCTTGTTCATGTACTCAGTCTACAGACCATGGACTGTTCTGACCTACATGCATGGTCACAGTTTTTCTTCGGCAGTGGCGAAAATGTCACAGTATCTTTCTACTGTGATGTATTGTTGGCGCGGGCTGATGGAGTTAGTCCTCCAAGAGGTCACCTAAACTTAATGAAGGGGGGGGGTGTTCACGGACTGTAACTGGCACGGCCTAGCATTGGGTCCAGCAGCCAAGCATCCTGACGATATGCAGACCTGACCTTAAGCATTGGCACAGAACTCCTGGTTGCTTCCGATTGCTCCAGCAAAAATACAGTTCTCATTTTTCAGCCTTCCTCCCTCTCCTCTCTTTTCCTGCACTCTGCATGGAAATGCACCTACACAAGCGCTTAGGAAAGTGTTAACTTGTCTCGCTATTTTCACAGCCTCCTGCCATTTGCAGTTTGCTTTACCATTTCAAAACTATATGGGCGAGCAGAGAGATGCATTTTCTCAAGCTCACCAAGCTGGAGACACAATTGGCTGATTGTTTTGCTCCCAACTTTCCACAGCAAAGGGGAATACCTCTCTCTCATGCACGACACAGTAGGCACTCAAGCCAAATGCGAGACAAAGTGTGAAACATGAGAGGGAAAAAAAGTTGGTAAGACTTTTGTTTCATGAGCAAGCAATTGTGAGAGACCAGAGATTAACCGTGGGATTCAGCGCCCCCTGTTGGCCATTGTTTACAGAAGGAGTGTCACTGTTGCTCTTGCAGAAATTCACTATCTGAGAGTTTTGACTCAGCTTAGATCAGCTAATCTGCTGACTATCACTTTCTTTAAGTTAGTGGAATTTATATATATATATATATATATATATATATATATACACACACACACACACACAGGACTTTTAACTTTGTTAAGATTTAAGACTTTAGACTAAAGTACTTTTGCTTTGAGTAACCCTTTATCTTAACTATGTTTATTTTCTTAATGTAAAACTTAATATAAATAATGTAACACTTCACTACCTTGTATCTACTCTTTTTGTCCACTTAACATATACAGTAATGTACAAAAGTCACAAAAGTCAGAGACCACCTATTATTCACTTTTAAAATGATTTAATTTTCAATGTCAGAGTCAAAACAAAAGCATTTATTTAACCAAAAATTAAACAAAAGCCTCATCAAGTAAATACAATATAAACTTTTTTCAGTGTGTCCACACTTCGTCTTTATTACATTCTTTTCAGGAGGCAGTTTTTGCAAGAAATCTGCAGGCGTATTTTCCCACATCTCTAAAGTCTTAAAAGTTGGTTGTAGTTTCTGCATATTATGCAAATCTTTTCCTTCCTTATACAATCTGAGTGTCTTGTATATAATATCCTTTGAAATATCTCCTAAAAAATGAGTGACCTACATAATGAATAATACCTAATGACTTTTCCACTGTTTGCTTGGAAATTAAATGAATGAAGGGTTGCCTCTGACTTTGCTTCATATAGTTAAGTGAACCTGACAAAATGGATGAATGAGTGTAGATACAAGTTGTACCTAGTAAAGTGGCCAGTGAGTGTGCATTTGCATATGCAAAGTAGCCAGTGATTGCATGATTCTAATTAAGATGCACAAGCTACATATCCCCAAACCTGCAAATGCTGAGATTTTAGCTTCGTATGTGGGGCTTTTGTATGTATAAGACAAGGAACATCTTTATTAGTTTTATTTACCCTCACCTCATCCTCAATTCCCCTCCCTCTCTCTCTCGTTCTCTCTCCCTCTTGCCCTCTCCAGACTCTTTGATGCTCATGCAGCCCTTGAACATATCCCCGCAGCTGACTCATTTGCAGAATCCTAATAGAGTTCTCAAGAACCTGGACACATTTCTCAGTCCCCCCACTTCAGAAACATCCCAAATCCCTAAATTTGATATTTGCTGTAAGGTCCATGACCCCAGCTTACCCAGTGATGCAGAGAGCAGGAGGGGAGTGGGGCTTGAGGGAGATTATGTGGCTGGGGGACAACTTTTCGTCTCTTGCTGCTCAAATCTGGGCTTAAGGCTTTTCCGCATAAACAGAATAGGGATTGGGATGACGCACCGATCTGGAAAGGAAAAGGCAGTGTCCTTGAAACTCGAACCGGCATCCCTCTCCGCTCTATAAAAAGTGCATTTTGGAATTAGGTTCAAATGAAAGCCCTTGTAAAGTGGTAGGGAACGTAATGAAATTAATATTCTTGGAAATGAAGCTGGACAGAAAGTATCGTAGTTCCTGCACGACCAGTTGCTTGCGTCACTAAACTCTTGAGAGTGTGAGAGACTGAGACTGACAGAAAGAAAGAAAGCCATTAGTTACACTGTAAGTGCTGGTATAGTAACTACATTAAATCTTGCTAAAGCAGAAGCACAGGAGAAGTCTGTTAACTGTCTTCTGATGCATCTACAGTCACCAGGAATAGTACAATATAGGATTCCTCAATCCGGACATGAAGGGCTGGTGTCCAGCACTATTTGGTGATTTCCCTTCTCAAACACCCCCACTAAACCTGGCAATTAACAGATGAGTGTGATTGAGCTGATTGATCACATACCAAACTATGCTGGACACCAGTCCTCCATGACTGGATTTGAGGAACCTTGATATACCACATGCAGTGGGGAACTCTTGGGGCCATGCACTACTGTCTACCTACTACCTGGAAAAGTGTGCTCCTATTGAAAAATCTTTTCTTCCTTGTTCTCTGCATGACCTTGGATTGCCCCATTTTGTAAACCATGAACTTGGGAACCCTTTCATGCATTATATAAAGAACTCAACATAGAGCCCTGCGAACATCGAGCTTCTGGAGCATAGGCGGAGTTGGCTCTCAAAGTCAATGTGTTGGTTGCAAGAAAAAATGAAAGGTGTGAAGACCTAAGACACTTTGACAAGGGCCAAGTCTTTATGGCCAGAAAACTGGGTTGGAGCATCTCCAAAACAACAAGGCTTGTGGGGTTCCCCCTGTCAGCAATGGTGAGTACCTACAGGGACAAACCATGAACCAGTGACAGTGTGTTGGGCGCCCAAGGATCATCCATGCATGGGGGGTTACAAAGGCTATGCCATCTGGTCTCAACTGACAGAAGGGCTACTGAGACACAAGTCGTACAAATTCTTAATGATGTCACAGAAGGAACAGGTCTCAATACACAATGCATTGCACTCTGGTATGTAGCCACAGAGCAGTCAGATTGTGCATGTTAACTCTTGTCCAATGTTGAAAGCACTTACAATGGGCATACAAGATTTGAAATGGACCATGAAGCAATGGAAGTAGTTCACCTGGTCCAATGAGTTACATTTTCTTTTACATCACGTGGGCTGGCCTTCAAATTCCCCACATCTCCATTCGATCAAGCATTTGTGGGATGTTCTGAAACAACATCTGTGGCGGCTTCACCTTGGGACTGAAAGTCTTATGGGACTTAATGTCTTGATGCCAGATACCATAAGGCACCTTCAAAGGTTTTGAGTCAATGGCTGCATCCTCAAAGTTATTGCTTTTAACCTACCAATCCTCTTCCTCTCCCTTGAGACCTGGAAACTGATTTTGTGATAGCTTAGCTTAGCCGCCCGAATACTGGTGGAAACAAGAGAAGCCACTTCAAACGGATGCCGAAGAGGCTTCAAACGGAGGGTACACAAGTGTATGCGATCCAAGAAGACTTCCATACTAAATAATACTGTATGTTCTGTGTTTTGTTTGAGTGTATATATTCTCTGCCTTGCATATTTTGCAGTATTTGGTCTAAATAAAGTAAACAAACATGGGCTACAAAACCAAACAAGTGTGAGTTGGCTGTCTTTGTAGCAGCTGTTACTGAATCTTTCAAGCCAACATTGCGATTAGCTCAGTTCATCTATAGTCAAGAACAAATTTAAAGACATTCAAAAAGTCATCTGTCCTTCTTTCCCCAATTTCTGCTCATTCACTCCATTCCTCCTATTCCTTCCTCTCCTCAATTCCTCCATGTTCTTCCAGGGCAGGATACAAGTCATAGCAAGGGAGAGGGAGGACATGAGGGGTAGCAAAAGTTTCTGGATCCAGCCTATTCCTGGGTAGACCGGAGATCTTTTGGAGTTGTGCAGAGGACCAACAGCATATTAGGAATATTAGGAGCCATAATGTTTTGGCTCATTGGTGTAGGTACCCCAGCTACCCTATAGGTACAATGGACCCCAGCAGTTAGCATAAGCTAATGCAGACTTTGTATGCTATTAGAATTATTGTAAACAAGTACATGAACATCCCTCTAGCATGTCCCTTCAAGCATTGCAGGCTTCATAAGCCATTAGAATTACCCAAGCTGTAACTGTAACTGTAAATCTGTAACTGTCGGTAATGTTATGTATAATGTTAGGAAGATAGCCAAAGAGATCAGGCTAGCTAATTAGCCAGTGTTAGCAGTCAATGCAAGTTTTCCCAACCTGCTATTCTCCATGTTTAATACTGCAAAGCATGTGAATGCAAAGATTCTTCAAGGACTTTTCTGAAGCATATATGGCAATATGCTACTGTACTTTTTAGACATTGAGTGGTAGCACTGATTCCTCTAATGTGCTTATTGCGCCCTTATCACCATAAAACTTTGTCGAGTTCTTCCACCAGCCTGTGCCAAGACACTAGCCTTGCACACAGAGTCTGTCTCAGGCACCTTTGTGTCTGTCTCCCATGCCAGCATCCAGCCATACACAAGTAGCTCTTTCAACCACAAACCCCCCCAGCCCTGAACGAACTTAAATAAATCTAGCACACGTGAGCCCAGGCTACCCCCTCTTCATTCAGGACAGAGGGAAATAAATACCAGAGCAGGGACTGAGCCATGCTCCACTGGGGTTTGAACAGAGAGAGAGAGAGAGAGAGAGAGAGAGAGAGAGAGAGAGAGAGAGAGAGAGAGAGAGAGGGAGAGAGAGACTGGAACAGGATCCCATTTAAGCTAGAGAGGGAAGGCCCCCCTCAGATCTCCCAAAAATCCCCCAGCTTTGTTTACCGCCTCTCCTCTACCCCGGATTGGGAAAATATACACCTCGTCCGTCGTAGACTCCCCAGTGGGCTTCCACCGCTCTCGGGGAACAGGTCTCATTACCGTCATCTGTTCACTCCAGTGCTCCTCCAGCACCTGCTATCCTGCCTAGCCTGCCCTCTCCCTGACTTGAAAACGGGACATAAATATTACAAGACATTGCAATTCATACCTTTGTGAGTTTATTATATTTGGATTTGCTGAGTGGTGCAGTGGGCCAGTGCTATGCCCAACATACCTGAAAGTTCAATGCGTGACTGCAGCACAAATAACGAAGTGGACAGTACTTTCCGTTTTGCATAACCTTACATGTCAGACTTAGCACCAGCCATGAAAGAATGCTGTCATTTCATATTTCTTATTTAGTAGAATATATTTCATTAACATTGGAATTTGATAAAGGTATTGTGCCCATTTGCTTTGCAGAAGGAAAAAGCCATGTTTATCATCATTAGATGTCAAAATGAGTGCTGAAAGTGTCAATTCCAACAACGGTCAGTAAATAGCAATGGAATAATGTAATTACAAGGGATGTCACAGTTAAGGCATTTAATAATGCATTAATAATGAATTAATGACCTGGTAATAGCCTAATAAGCTGCCTTTAAAGCATTTTTTTGCCAAGGTAATATTATGTAACATGTTGTGCTTATCAAAAAAAAAATGTCAATTTTCAAATTGTTACTAAGTTAGGAACTGTAGCAGCAACAAGTCAGTAATAGAATTGGTTATACAATGTTAAGATGTGCCTACCTAAAATATGCAAATTTTTTAGTTGTTAATAAATATGCTAAGACTGTTGTAAGATTGCTTACACATTTTTTGTTATTACTATACCAACATCTCTGAGCATTTGACAGATCTATGATGTATAATACACTCTAAGATGGGTCTTCAAGGGTTCTTTAGTTTTAGTTTTAGTTTTTTTTTTTTAGTAAAAAAAAAGTTCTATAAAGAACCGTGAATGATTTAAGAGTTCTTTGCATTATGAAAGGGCGTTTCAAATTTTTGGATTTTTTAAAAGGGTTCTAAATAGCACCCAAAAGCTTGATATCTAACAATAGAAGAGTGCTTTTGGGTGCTATATAGAACCTCTTTCAAAAAGGTTCTATACAGAATCATCTACAACACACTATGAAGATCCCTTACATGATGCAAAGGTTGTTTTTTTTTAGTTGTTCATGTGTTTCAAAGAACCCTAAAAGACCATTTTAAAAGTATTGAGTACACAACACAAAATGAACACATGATTTTTTAGCCTGGATTCTGTATATCAGTATATTTACCTCGTCTATTCCTGGCTAAGAACTCTTTTGTGGAGGTGGGCCTACATGTAAAAGCATTAGAACAATGACTGGTATTATCTCCTATGTTTGTACACTATACTGTGCCTAACCTTTAAAGATAAAACCGGTAAGAAAGAAATGAATTAGTATTTGGCAGCAATAATACCACATCATATCAGCAGATCTTATGGTTGATATTATAAACCCTTTTAAGAATTTAAAAGAGCCGATATACTGACTAAGTAAATATTTGGCTTTTCCATTTCACCACCAACCAATGATCACTCATTTCTATCTCATTACTTATTAGCAACCAGAAAATTAGCAAGAATTTTTGGGTTTAATATTTAAAAATATTTTTTTCCATTTTATGACCAACTTATCACTGCAATGACTAATTGGTAATTTAGTAGCAAGTTAATCATTAGTATGTAATTTGTAGTTGAAAGTGATACTTAACCATAATATTAGCATGTTATTACTTGCTTATTACCAATGTATATGGACATTACTTGCAGGAGGCCTGTAGTTATACAGCTCTGCTCATGAAGAATCCATGAGCTGTATGAATGAGAATGAGATGCTACAATCATAGAAGAGTTGGAACTACTGAGTAAACACATGATAGAATGACCTACATATACTTAATCATTGGCCGGAACGTGCAGCCACTATTGCTCTCACTGGACAGTGAAAAACATTAGAAACTGCAGTAACTCTATGGAAATCACTGGGTTTTCCATGTCCAGATGGATGTGAACCCTGTGTGCATGTTACTGGATTATAGTAAGTAATAAATATATTCTGATTAAGCTTATTTGTGCACTCATTCATGTTTGCCATTAAATATAGATACAGATATGGTTGGAGTCTTATCTCCCTACTTCATCACAGTCTACACTAGTGCCTCTTTTGTAGTTGGGTCCATATCACAACCTCTTCCACCATCACTATGTTTGTTGTTGCCAGAAACTTTTTACTCTGGACTGCCCTCTAGTGGACATATTGCTTAGCATCCATTCCAACATCAAGGACGCAGTGATTGATACATTGTTTAAAACTGATGTATTCTTTTTCAAGCATAAAGGGAGTATAAATGAGCTACAATGTGATCAATCGCAATCAACTGTTTGACTGTCCTATAGCAAAATAACAATAACTCCAGACTTCAGCAGGTTCAGGTGCTTATGAAGGGAGCAGCACCACTTTTCTCCCATCTCCAGCTCAGTAAAACAAGAAAAATGTTATCATAAACTTCAAAAATTCAAGGCACAGGGCTGTGCAGATAATGAGACTTCTCCATACTGTCCTTCAGGCGACAACACTGCAAATGGAATGATCGGGAGATCTTTGCTTAGAGCCGAATTAATTGACCGTACCGATGCTTTTCATTCCAGCCCGTGGAGTGCCTGAGATAGCCATAAAGAACAATGGCGATGTAATCCAAGCCCCGGGATGCCTGCAGGTCCCAGTGTTGAAATGTGCTGCTGGCCCACTTTACCCCACCGATGGAGCTGATGAACAAGTGGTGGCTTTGTTTGAGAGAGAGTGAGAGATTGAGAGAGAGAGAGTGAGAGAGAGAGAGAGATGGAGTAAGAGCAAGGAGAGAGGGGTCAGGGTGTCACATTAAAGGCATACTTCAAGTAAAAAAAATGCTTTTTGGGTTCAGAGTTCATGAAGAAAGCAGACTTTTATTAGGATAATGCTAACAGGCTTATAATAGCTTTTATTCCTTACAAGTCTGAGCTGGTTTTGGACACAGATTGAGACAAAAACACTGAACATGTAGTTGAACACAAAGTTTATGGTCAGAAATCGTCCAGCAGATTTTAAGCAAATGTATTTATTTATTTTTTTATTTTTTTTACGTCTAACATTCAGTGTAGTCATAAACAGATCCATGGCTAAATTGATTAGAACAATGTCATTTTATTACAATGTAACAAATCTCACCATAATACTTCACAATACACTATTCTGAGCATATCATGGATATTGTTAATCGTCCATCCTTAAAGGATACAAATTGCTTATTGAATAAAAAACTGTGCTCATAGTATTTTATTTTATTTATTTATTTATTTATTTAGGTATGCACTGATGCCGCTTTCACTTCCAATACTTGGGAATTTAAAAAAAAAAAAAAAACTTGCAAAGGTTCTTAAGACAAACACTGACAAATTAATAAGAATGTTCTTGAATGCAATTCTCCAAAAAAAAAAAAAAAAAAAGTTCTCAAATAATCTCTTGAGATAATCTTAATTATTTTCTTAAGATTTTCTTAAAATCTTCTTTGTTTTCTTATGTGGGCTTTAATGCACATGCCACAAAAGATGCAAGATACATTTCCATTTTGCATAAATTCTTATTTCTTATTTAAAGGACAGCAAAATGGAGGAAAAACATCTAACCAAAAATTAGGAAACCAGAACTAGAACTGGTGGTGGACGAAACGGCCAACAGGAAAAAACCTTGGAAAATACAGTAACTGTGGGATGATGGCAGAAGGCAAGATACAAGGATGTGCAGGAGTAGATGAACTGAAACCAAGATGCTCACCTTGTCAATTCTTACAGCCTAAGATCGTGTGAGACTGTCGTAAGGTTAAGAAAACATTTAAGAAGATCTCAAGAATAACACTTAGAATTATTCTCTAGTTAAGAAAAAAAAAAGAATTCTTAAGATCTTATTTTTCTGTTTTATTCTAAATGTTATTTGTACACTGTGTACATCTGATTTTTCCCTAATGCATTCCTCTCAGACATCAAATACACTTTTTTACACAGTATTGAAAACAAACTGCATTTTTTAATAAAGTGCTTAGAACACTGAAATTTCGCTTTTCCTAAAAACGTCACCGTCCAGCTGTTCACGTTCTGACAAGCCAAAGTCAAACAACCTAAAATGACCTCAATCTATATCTTGAAATGGTAGTATTGTGGCAACTGTTCAATTCATTGAGACCATTAATATTAAGCTTATTATTTTGAGCACAATAAAAAAATGTTGCTCTTTCTAGTGTAGAAATCATTTGAATGTGTCTTGAAAAACTGCAGCTGTCAAAGAAACTAGTGCCATAAAAAATAAATAAATAAATAAAAAATCCAAACTAACTAATGTGACTTGGCCGAGCCCCCCACCAGCAATGTTTGGTATTCCATTAGGCGACCGAGCGGCAGAGAGCCATGTGGAGCGAGTTAAACAGTGCAGCTTCGGTTTCACTCCCAGCTGCTATTGTTTTGCTCCACTGTTTCTCATGTCACAATGTTTGTGCCTTAGCTGCAGGAATATTGTTCTAACACATCAGAACGTCGTTTGCTACCGACATCCGCCTCAGCTGGATGGCATTCTGATCTTACCACTCGGTGTGTTGTGACATGATACAAATGCATTAATGTACATTAAACATTTTATAAAATACACCCATGTTGCCTTTTTTCACCTAAAGACAGCATTGTGTAATATGATTATTCATGGGGAGAGTAGTAACTGGCTCCATGAAATGCTATAAAGGTTAATGGGATTTAAACATTCCCCAGCATTTCCAAATGGAAACATAGAATGATGAGCCAAAAATTTTATACCACCTGCCTGATACACTGTTGATCCATCACATGTCACCAAAAGATCTCAGACTCACCAAAGCATGGACTCTACAAGATCTCTGAAGTTGCCCTGTGATGTCTGGCACCAAAGCATTAGCAACAGATCCTGTAAGTCCTATAAGTTGTGAGGTGGCACCACCACAGATTGGACTAAAACGAATTTAGAGGCCAGTGCAACACCTTGAACTCTTCGGCATGTTCCTTAAACCAGTCCTGAACAGTGTATGAAGTGTGGCAGGGACCATTTTCCTGCTGAAGAGGGCACCGCCATCAGGAAATACCATTGCCATGAAGGGATGCACCTGGTATGTCCATCATAGGAAGGTGGCACATCAAATTGATGTCCACATCAGGGTTTCCCAGCAGAATAACAACCAGAATATCACACTCCCTTCACCTCCTTCCAACAGTGCATCCTGGTGCCATCACTTCCCCAGGTAAACAGCACACATGTACCTTTACCCAGACCAGGTAACCTTCTTTCATTGCTCCAAGGTCCAATTCTGATGCCCATGTGCCCACTGTAGATGCTTTCGACAGTGGACAGTGCTAATGTGGCACTCAGTGATCTGTTGCGACATCATTAAAACCTTCTGGGACTTGAGCCACAGTAGCCCTCACACTGGAAAGCCTTCTTTGCCCTTGTGTATTAATAAGACTTGGGTGCCCAACACCCTGTCACTGGTCCATCATCGGACCACTGTCAATATTCATTTACTACTGTTGAATGGAAGCACCTCACAAGCCTTGCCATTTCAGAGATGTTCTGAGCCAATCATTTGGCTGTAACAATTTGGCCGTTATCAAAGTTGCTCAGGTCTTGGCATCTGACCACTTATCCCTTATCCAACATGTCTACTCCAAGTACTTTCATGAGTGGTGGTCATAGTTTAGGCTCAGTTTACTTGGGGAATTTTTTTCCAGGGATAACCCAGGACCAGCATCACTCACTACAGCGCTCCAAACTGCCTCTGAAAGCAACATCAACACGAAAACTGTGCATCATTAAATATGTTCCCATGACCAAGCAGCTGCACCCAAACCTGAGATCATCATGTCCAATGCCAAGCATCAACTGGAGAGGTGTAAAGTCCATGGTCTTGTAATGAAATGTCCAACAAGCTCACACAGGTGTGATGGTCAAGTGTCCACATACTCGACCATATAATGAAGATAAACATGTTTAAGCAGTTACAGTGGGAACTCAGCACTAGCTTAAAGCCCCCAGCTCTGCTGCTGGGTTATAGTGATGGTGGGGAAGGCATTCTGGTGAGAAGGAATATTATGCTAAGCCTTAGTAATGAGCACAGTCTGATCTGACAGCCCAGCAAGACAGCACTGTAGGGGAGGGAGGGCCATGCACACACTGCAGAAATGGAATGAGATTCATAAGCTTACAGTCTCATTATCAGCAGCTACGAGAGAGAAGGGTAATTGTAGAGAACAACACATTCATGCCAACACATGTCTTTGAGAACACACACAAATACAAAAGCACTACTGTATTACATGACTGGTGCAAGAGGCCCTGAGCTTGTTACATAATTCAACTTAAACGTTTGAAACCGCAACTGCAAATTTGCATTCACTGAAGGAAGAAAATACAAAATAATATATTATATTATTGAGAAATGAGTCACAGAATTAAAATGGAATAAAATGGAAAATAATGAAAGGGGTGAGAAAAGAAAAAAGCAAGCAAGAAAGAGAAAGACGAAGTACAAAGGAAGGTAGAAAGGAGAACAAACGTAGAAAAACTTCCAAGAAAGAAGGAGGAAAAGAGGAAGAAAAAGAAAGAGAGAGAAAGAGATAGAAACAGAGAAATAAAAGGAAAACAAATAGAAGAAAATGAGGAAAACTGAAAAATGAAAAAGAAAAAGGAAAAATGAAAAGAAAAGCTATAAGTATGACACAGAAAAAGGAAAGAGCAAAATAGAAGGAAGGAAGGAAGGAAGGAAGAAGAAGTTTTAATATTAATCCAATATTTATGCTGAAACATGTACAAAATGATGCCAATATGATGACAGCTAATAAAAGACAGAGAAAAATTTATGATGAACATCAAAAATTTGCTGGATAATTGACTTATTTGCATTTTTAATCAGTCCAGCTTGTTTCCTGACACGTTTAATCGGCAACAAGAAACCGTCAAACACAAAAAGTCGGCTTCCTGTTCAAATTTTCCTGCTCCACCTTAAATTGTGCAGCAGTAACATCCAGGCATGTCAGGTGCCATTTAAGTTCAAACAAGAAGCTGGAGAATAGAAGCGACTTCAGCCTCGTAAACAGTCGCCCATTGAGAGACATCTTACAAGAAACTGTTCTACTGCTGCTGAAATGTTTCCTGCCAGAGATGCGAGAAAAGCAGCTACAGCTGAGCTAAAACTGAAAGCAGAGCAAACTAAGCCTGCATTTTTATTATTATATATTTTTATATAAGTACATCAGCACATACTGAGATATATTTACAGCCGTGATGGTAAAATGGACATCAAATGCTGTGGCTACCAAGATGGTTTGAAGGACAAAATAGTTTGGGTTGCCGATCCTTGAACAAGAATGATGAACCGAGCTGTAGATGGTGTAGAGTTATAATATGATGAATAAAATTATATTTGGAAAGTGTTGATCAAATTACACTACTCTATTTACAGTAAATTACTGGTATAATTTAATCATTCTTTTTTTAACAAAACACTGATATTGAATAAAATTCTGATGTGTAGGACTTTAATATGTAGAACCTATCTATACTGTATAATATACACTAACACTCAGTGTTTTGATGTAATAAAGAAAGACAGTTTTATTGCAGGTACATGTGTGAATTATTCTTTTAAGATTCTATAGCAAAACAACTTCACAGGTTTCAAATAAGTTGTAGAAGCTGAAATACAGTAAGATGTCTAGAGCTGTAGATTACTGTAAAATGACTGGAAAAGCTGTAGACACTGAGAATAAAGTTACAATAAAAAGAATATCCAGAATTCCTCATATTTGTAAATCGGTGATCAAATTTCCAGGCAGATAGCACCAAATATTTACTATAAATACGTGGTTACATTCTGGAAAATAAAAGGTGCCAAAAACATTTTTTGGCATGATGCTTTAGAAGAACTATTCCTGGTTTCCTGAAGAACCTTTGGTTTTTGGGGCAGTGGTCCTCCAGGTCCGTCAGATAGTCCAGATTTTGCTCCAACCTAACTTCACCACTGCTTTAGAAAACCATGTTTGTCTTTCTTTTGGAAAGGTTGAAGAACCATCACATAACGTAAAGGTTTTAAGACGTCTCCTTGAGTAGGTAAAGGACCCTTACGTCATGTTAAGATTCTTTATAAAGCAATGGTCCTTTAGGGAACAAAATAATAAAGACAGTAAATATTAAAATGCAAGTGATTCTGAACTTTTGAACTGTGGGCTGAAACGCACTGGCGCATTGAGCTGATTAAGGCTGATTAAGTAATTAGCGACTTTGTGCAAATGGGAAGGGAACAGTGGGCAGCTTTGGCGGCCGAGCTTCCTGGCCTTTTGAAAGCATCATGTGTTCTCCAGTTAATGCACTTATGCCACAGTTCAGGGACAGTAATTCACACTGGCAGAGAGAAATGTGTAATGTAGTGGCATGACAAATGGAAGTGACAAGCAGCAATAAAGGTTAGCGAGAGCTGGGAACCGTACAGAAGTCGCAGGCTCGGCCTTCCTTCTGCCTGCCACAGACTCTCTCTCTCTCCCTCTCAGTCTATCTCCCTTCTCTCTGTTTCTCCCTGTCCTTCGTTCTTAACCAGCAGATCGATATCTGCCCGTTCCCACTCTTCATCCATTTAGGCCCATGGCGGGACGCTAACAAACGCTCCACTCATTGACATTCAGCGTCATGACCCGGAGATCGTGTGCGATTTTTCAGGAAGCCGCCGCCTGCCCACATCTGCTTTGTGTTTACAGGTTTTTAGCTTTGTGCAAAATGGATGTCTCAGCTCCTTTGCTCCGACTTCAGGGTCAACATCACGCACAGCAGAGAATTTCTTACTTATCGATGCAGCACTTCCAAAATAAAGTCTTTTGAGGCCTTTGTGCAACGTTCATAACTTATGGCAAAATATTTGCACAACGAAAATTCCAAATGCTCGCTCAGCTCCATGACTTGCAGAACGTTTGTGACTCAGCGTAATTCTGAAAGAGGAATTCGACCAAAATGTGTGTCTTTCGATTCCTGAGATGTAAACAAAGCCGTTCAGAATCATTCTTTCATAGAGACACATTATCAGAGATGTCCACAGTGGTGGTGACAGGAGCCAGACATCTGAAATGTTTAATGCCTCTAAAAGCTCCCACATTTCATTAGATACAATGGTTATGAACATGCCTGATGCTGGAGACATTGCGTTTGCGATAGTTGAGGATCTCTGGCCTAAAACGCAAAATAAGCCTATATCTTTTAAATACTACTCCATTCACAGTGGAGACACGGTGTGGTTCACATTTACTTGTATTTCATGAGTAAAAACATTACATAAAAACACAACACATATGTAGGTTCACTTGAGATTTTGGATAGTACATTAAATGGTTATATTTGTATCGGAGACATAGTAACCCCCCGGTTCCTGCCGCCGCCACTCTAAGTAAAGCTGTAGTCTGGACATTCCTTCAAAATGCACCATTTCACATCATGACTTCTTTCAACAACTGAATCAGCAGAAACGTAGAAAAAGTGTCGGAGGTCCAACATAAATTCAAACTGAATTGCTGATAAGTTTAGAATGTTTGTCCGTGGACAGAAACCCACAAAGAACACAAAAAATTAATTCATAAAAGACCAATATTTGGGAGGGAACAACATCACAATGCAGTTACTGGACTTTTGATCCATCACTATCAATATCTAGCACAGGCCAACGTTGTCGCTGAATACGTTGCTATATGCAAAGGTTTGTCAACCAGTCAACTTGCACGTTTTGTGAAACTAATTTAATGCATGGGGACAAACCGAAATGGAACTTTTCTGTAAATTTGGACGGAACAATTTCTGTTTATTTGGTCAGTTTTCCAGAGTGGTCCTTTGTAGACGATTAACTCGCTCTCTTTAGCAGATTATCAGTAACCCATCAACAACATATCAGTGAAGCAGCAGTAGTGACGCATCAGAATACATTGAAGTAAATATCTAGACGTTCTGTTGACACATTAAGTAGTAAATACTTACATAAAGTAGTAATTTGAGCACTAAACTTAACCTCAACCCAAAGTAATGCTGATCTAAACATTAATCCTAACCCTAAACTCAACCCAAAACCTAATCATAATGCCTTATTTGTTACCGGGACTCCGTTGAGTATTTGTTTAATCTAAAAGGACCATTCAAAAAAAAAATTTAATTATATGTTATGCTTTTTCCATATATGTTAAATCCAGTAAATAAATAAATAAAACTTTATGCATTAAAAGATTATTTTGTATTCTGGATTAGGGGAGAGGGGAGTTTTAACTGATTCTCAATTACAAAATCAACAAAACTTGACTGAATGTTATATATATATATATATATATATATATATATATATATATATATATATATATATATATATAGCCCTGCGATGGACTGGCGACCTGTCCAGGGTGTATCCTGCCTTCCGCCCGAAGACTGCTGGGATAGGCTCCAGCATCCCCCCGCAACCCTGACGGAGAAGCGGCTTAGAAAATGGATGGATGGATGGAGATATATATATATATATATTCAAAGTTTTGTTGATTTTGTAATTGAAAATCAGTTGCATACTGATTAACAGTTACACATACACACACACATGCATATATACATACTATATATATATATATATATATATATATATATATAAATATATATATATATATATATATATATATATATATATATATATATGAGAGGAGGTCTGCCTCCAGCTCCCATCCTGATCCTGCCTCCTATCAGAGTGCCTTTTCTTTTTTTTTTTAATCATCCATTAGGAACAAACTGAAAAGCTAACAAATAAAAGCCCTTTGAATTTATTATGCAAAGGCATTCTGAAGACCAGCGAGACTGTTTAATGTTCATTCCTCTTTTAGCTGCCTTACATTAACGTATTATTTTAAATGATGTACGTTTAAAACAGTCTCTGGCTCAACACCCATCCATCCATCACACTGCTTTTTTGGCTCTGCTCATGCTGCCAAAGTTATGTTTGGATCAATATGAATTTCAAGAGGAATTTGCTGACCCCAGAGGAACAAGCCACGTTGCAGCACTCTCCACTGGGCAAGCGCTCCTGGAACCACACAAGGTGTGGTAGAAAGCCATAGGCCTATCTAAACATGCATTTTAGTTCAGCAGCGTTTGTGCCTGCAATTGAACTTTGGTTTTAATGAGAGAGGTTTCTCTGGTTTGCTTTTGCTCTATTGTTTCATTTCCCTTCATTAGGCCTTCATCAGAGGCATAAAAGTAATATTCCTCTCGTCTCTTTTGATAAATCACCTCCTACACTGGAGTGTTTACTTTGTTGTAGAAGCTTCACATCAAATTGCTGCCATCTGAAAGCCATAGATGCTCTATGGGTGCAGTTATATATGGCTCTGGCAGTTACAGTATCATTCCGTCCTGGGAAAAAGGAAAAAAAAATTTTTTTACTCCGTTTCATCGTTATCAAAGTAAAAAGCTCTTAAAATTTTCAGGCTCGGCCTCACATTTTCTTTTCCAAACCCTGCATTTTAACGAGGTGAGGAGAGCTGGAGAACATTAGCCAGGTACAGGAGACCTTCCCTGAAATATACAGCGGCTGGACGCTTTGTCTGGCAACTTAATGGGTGAGATAGTCCAGAGCATTCAGGCGACGGGGGGCTGTGTGTGGATACAAGAGGTGCTCCCATGCTGTCGGGACAAGCGTGGGGTTTGTAGCCCTCAGGGAGCTGGGATTACACATCCACAATACAGATTAATTGACCACATCGCCATCCATTTAGGCATAAAGCTGTAAAGTTATG
Organism: Pygocentrus nattereri; assembly: GCF_015220715.1. Taxonomy (NCBI): domain Eukaryota; kingdom Metazoa; phylum Chordata; class Actinopteri; order Characiformes; family Serrasalmidae; genus Pygocentrus; species Pygocentrus nattereri. The sequence continues at coordinate 49,589,406 of NC_051212.1, forward strand.
AGTGTAACATGGGAATGTGATATTCCCTTGGATGGAGGGAGTGAGGACAAATACAGTGAGCATTAGTGAAGCAAATGTTCAGATGGCTACAAAGCTTCAGAGAAGTACGGAATGGACGTGAAAAAAGCACAAGCTCAATTCCAAAGCGTAAATCTTTGGACTGTTTTTGGTATAAATCCAGAACAGCTTTTCCAGTAATTTAAGCTCTGTTCATTCAGGGACAGCTCCAGCCTTTTAGAGGCCTAAGTGGGATATCTTTGCACCCCCATCCCCCCCCCCCCCCCCCCCCCCCCCCCCCCCCCCCTATTGAGAGCTAAATGACCACCACAAGTTGTCTAAACTACACATTTCTAACTGGCTAATTTGTGTTTTGCTGACGATTGGATGCTCACTGGGAAACTAATAAATCATCATTTAAATTACAGGTAACCTTCTCAGCATCCTCAACCCAGGTGGTCGTCTCAACACTGTATTTCTTGTTTACCTAACTTATTTTGAGCTTACTCTGGAGGCACTGGCGACAGCTTTGTTTTTCATCTTTCTACATATTTAGGTAATATTCTCTTTTTCCCTCTCCGGCGACTGCAGCTCTTGTTCTTTGCAATTAATTGTTCGTCATAGATGTCACAGTCTGAGTATCTAAAACTGGATTTATAACATGCTGAGTATCACAACCTAAATCAATCACAGCCTGAGCATCTCAACCTGGATTAATCACAGTCTGGGCACCAAAACCCGGATTAATTACAGCCTGAGTATCTAAATCTGGATTAATCACAGGCTGAGTATCTGAACCTGGATTTATTACAACCTGAGCATCTAAATCTGAATTAATCACAACCTGAGTCTCTAAACCTGGATTAATAACAGCCCGAGTAGCTAGATCTGAATTAATCATGGCCTGGGTACCTGGGTACCTAAGTATGGATTCATCACAGGTTGAGTATCTAAATCTGGATTAAATCACAGGCTGAAAATTGAATATCTGGATTAATAACACTCAGTATCAAAATCTGGATTAATCACAGGCTTATTATCTAAACCTGGATTAATTACAGTCTGAGTATCTAAATCTGGATTAATCACAGGCTGAGAATCTGAACCTGGATTTATTACAACCTGAGCATCTAAATCTGGATTAATCACAACCTGAGTCTCTAAACCTGGATTAATAACAGCCTGAGTATCTAAACCTGGGTTGATCATAACCTGAGCATCTAAATCTGTATGCCAGAACCTGAGTATCTAAACCTGTATTAAATCACAGGCTGAGGATCTAAATGTGGATTCATTAGACTGCCGTTTCGGGCTGGATTTAAATCATGGCTTTCAGCCGTAGTCAAGTCAAGAGGCTTTTATTGTCATTCCATCTATGTACAAGTACAGTGGAGTGAAATTACATTCCTCCAGGAACAGCACGGTGCAACAAGGAACAAAAAGTACAAAGTGCAAATGTGCCGTAACCACTAATTTCAGCTTCAGTAAGGCCTAACAGAAGGTATATCTAATAACTAAACAGCTGAGGTAGTGCAGCTTCGTACCACTTCGCATACGTCACATGTTAGGTGTTTGTAGGAGGTAAGCCTGTTAAACTGAAATATATCATGAACAGTTTGTAGTGCATTCCTTAAGGCTCTGCACCGTGTTCCGATAACTGCAGACAAGCAGAAACAACCCCCTCCCCGCTATCGGTCTTCATCTGAGTCTCCACCACCTATTCCTCTTGCCCCTGTTCCGAAGAGAAGGAGAGCAGCCAAAAGACAAACACAGAGAGAAAGCCATACCAGGCCGGCGGCATGTTTTTTTTTCTCATAGATTCTAGCAGGCCTGGACGGGGAGAAGAAGGTGAATCTTGTTTTCATTACGGGAGAAAATTGAACTGGCAGCTATTGAGCTCCTATCAATCATGAATTCCATCACGGCTTGTCAGGGTTGAGTTATCAGCCTGAATGGCATTCCCCCACAGACAGAGGGCAAGCGACTCAGACCAGCGCTCGAGCCCTCATCAGTCTCTTTCCCACTCTGTCTCTGTCCCTCTCTCTCATTACTTCCTCTTGTCTGTATCATTTTCAGCTGTACATCTCCCAGTTACTCTCTACATACTTCTCTCTCAAACTATAGCGCTTACGTTTTCATTCAAAAATCACTTTCATCGTTTGAGCCTTCAGTAACTTCGGCTCCAAACTTCTCCTGAAAAGTTTGGCGTGAAGTGAAAATTCCTACAATGGGAGATTAACTTTTCTGGACACTACTGTAACCTTGTTAATGGGGCACAAAATGAAAATTGTAGCCATTGCTTTAGATGCTTACTGTACAATCAAACAACATAGAATCTTTTATGTGTGACAAAAAAGTCAAGGTGATGTTAATTGAAGTTAACTAGTTGAAGTGTGGCCTTTGATCCATCACAATGTACTGCACTGCTTCTGCGCTGTTAACTTTTCTGGGGTCAAGGTTATTCGTAATGGACTGATGAAAGTGGAAAAATGTATTGTGTTCTACAGAGTCAAAATCTTAGATTGTTTATGGATATAATGGACATTGTGTTCTCTCAGCCAAAGTAGCAGAACTTTACCAGTGTAAAGTTCAAAATCTAGAGTCTGTCATGATATGGGTGTGTATTAATGCCCCTGCATGGGTAACTCACATCTGTGAAGACACCATTAATGCTGACACAATTTGGGGAAACACAAGCTGCCTTCTAGATGATGTCTTTTTCAAGGATGTCAGCATGTCAGCATTAGATTACTGTGTAATAATGACCGTATAATCAGAGACAGTTTCGTTTTTCGGGCCCTCAGCAACTTCAGCTCCAAACTTCTCCTGAAAAGTTCATCATGAAGTAAAAATTCCTATGATGAGAGATGAACTTTTCTGGACACAACTGTAATCTTGTTAAAGGGACAATAAAAATTGTAGCCATTGCGTCAGATGCTTATATAACAATATAGAACTGAATCTTGTGTGTGAAGTAAACAAATCAAGGTGATGTTACTTGAAGTGACTCAATTTTAAATGTAAAACTAAAAAGAGTTAAATCAGCCAAAGTGAATTAAGTCAATTAAAACAGATTGAACTGTTTTTCCAAGTATCACAGGATTTACACCAGCTATCACAAGACACATACCCTAATAAATAAAGCAAATAAAGTATGTCATCCAACTCCAGTTCCAAAAAGTGGACAGCAGGTAAAATGCAGTGGTTTGTAAACTGTCTTTTATGTGTATTTAATTGAAAATGTAAAAATGGAATATTTAATATTTTATCTTAACTTCTAGAAATATGCCCAATTCCAAATTAGATACCAGCAACATGCCCCCAAAAAGCTGGGACAGGAGCAATATAAGAATGGGAAGTTTGTGAAATGATCAAAAACACCTACTTTGGAACTTTCCACGAGTAAACAGTTGATGATGTGTGATGTTATCATAATTGGGTATAAAAGGAGCATCCATAGAAAGGTTCAGTGCATCACTGATGGCATGACATTTAGGGAGGTTAATATTATTAAAAGATTCTGAGAATATGGAGAAATCTCTGAAAAGAAAAGGCAGTATTGAATGTCTGTGACTTTTGATCCTTCAGACAAAAAAAAAAAATAGGATTTTGTAATGAATACAACCACATGAGCTTTGGAATACTAAGGACAACCCTTGTCAGTATATGCCAGGACTGGCAAGAATCAGTTTGTCGCAACAAATGCAAATCAAAACTCTACTATGCCAAACAGAAGCCATTTATCACCAACATCCAGAAACACCTCCAACTTCTCTGGGCTAAAGCTCATCTGAGATGGACTGAAGCAAAGTGGAAATGTGTGCTGTACGTTATGAGTCCACCTTTCAAATTGTTTTTGGAAATAATGTATGTCATATTCTCTGAGCCAAAAAGAAAGAGGATTGCAACTAATGCCAAGATGAAAGGTCAGCGTCGGGCACGGCATTTAGGTCTGATAGAACCAAGGACATGGGTTACTTGCACATCTTAGATGACAATTCTTGCAGAGAAGTACCTACTAAACCTACTCAACTTCATAAGTGGATGTCAAGAATAGAATAAATAAAAGAAAATGAAGATAGTTACTAACATCATATGATATTTCTTTTAGAGTCTATATTTACAGGTTCAAGTCTCACATTTTTTCTATTTCTTTTGATGTCACAAAATTAAAACAAGAAAAAAGTAATAAAATGGATGATTTGTATTTTGTTTTTCCACAAAAAAAGACTACATGCAAAATGACAAGTTTCTTTCAATGCAACTTCTCCACTTCTTTCAATGAGCTATAAGTGAGAAAATTCAACAATGGCATATACACTATGGTGGGCCCAGAAGGGCTAAACAGAAGAATGACAGCTGGTCCTGAGCAGAACAGCAGGGGATGAGGGTTTCATTAGATGGACTACAAAAGCTGACAGGCGATGCTCATAACTTCTGGATCATTATGGGCTGAAATGAGAACCGCCCAACAGTGCTGAAACAGAACTCATCCTGTACTTGGCTCAGGCTTAGAAAAAGCAAACTCTCCAACAAGTCCAAATAAACACACACTTCTCTAGGAGTTTGGGCTATGAGGTTTATATTCACCTTCATCACATCATTAAGGAACAACATTCCTCAATGAATGAGTGCAAAGATCTCTGTGCATAAAGAGCAAGGCCAAAATGCACAACTGAATGTCTCTTGCTGTCAATCTCTCAGATGGCACTACACTGCTTCTGTGCTATTGACTATTCTGGGGTCAAGTTTGTTTGTAATGGATTGATGCATAATGGAAACATGTGTTTTGCTCTGCAGAGTCAAAGACTGTTTATGGAAATAATGGATGTTGTGTTCTCTCAGCCAAAGAAGTAAAGGAACCTCCACATTGTTACCAGCATAAAGTTCAAAATCCAGAGTCTGTCATGGGTGTGTATTAATGCCGCTGGCATAGGTCACTCACACATCTGTGAAGACACTTAATGCTGAAAGATACAGTGTAAGATCTTGTGTAAGATACAAAAGTGAGTACACCCCTCACATTTCTGCAGATATTTAAGTGTATCTTTTCATGGGACAACACTGACAAAATGACACTTTGACACAATGAAAAGTCGTCTCTGTGCAGCTTATATAACAGTGTAAATTTATTCTTCCCTCAAAATTACTCAATATACAGCCATTAATGTCTAAACCACCGGCAACAAAAGTGAGTACACCCCTAAGAGACAGTTCCTGAAGTGTCAATATTTTGTGTGGCCACCATTATTTTCCAGAACTGCCTTAACTCTCCTGGGCATGGAGTTTACCAGAGCTTCACAGGTTGCTGCTGGAATGCTTTTCCACTCCTCCATGATGACATCACGGAGCTGGTGGATATTCAAGACTTTGCGCGCCTCCACCTTCCGCTTGAGGATGCTCCAAGGATGTTCTATTGGGTTTAGGTCTGGAGACATGCTTGGCCAGTCCATCACCTTTACCCTCAGCCTCTTCAATAAAGCAGTGGTCATCTTAGAGGTGTGTTTGGGGTCATTATCATGCTGAAACACTGCCCTGCGACCCAGTTTTCAGAGAGAGGGGATCATGCTCTGCTTCAGTATTTCACAGTACATATTGGAGTTCTTGTGTCCCTCAATGAAATGTAACTCCCCAGCACCTGCTGCACTCATGCAGCCCCAGATCATGACATTCCCACCACCATACTTGAGTGTAGGCATGACACACTTATCTTTGTACACCTCACCTGATTGCCACCACACATGCTTGAGACCATCTGAACAAAAATGTATCTTGGTCTCATCAGACCATAGGACATGGTTCCAATAATCCATGTCCTTTGCTGATATGTCTTCAGCAAACTGTTTGCGGGCTTTCTTGTGTACAGACTTCAGAAGAGGCTTCCTTCTGGGGTGACAGCCATGCAGACTAATCTGATGTAGTGTGTGGCGTATGGTCTGAGCACTGACAGGCAGACCCCCCACCTCTTCAATCTCTGCAGCAATGCTGACAGCACTCCTGCGCCTATCTTTCAAAGACAGCATTTGGATGTGACGCTGAGCACGTGCACTCAGCTTCTTTGGACGACCAACATGAGGTCTGTTCTGAGTGGACCCTGCTCTTTTAAAATGCTGGATGATCTTGGCCACTGTGCTGCAGCTCAGTTTCAGGGTGTTGGCAATCTTCTTGTAGCCTTGGCCATCTTCATGTAGCGCAACAATTCGTCTTTTAAGATCCTCAGAGAGTTCTTTGCCATGAGGTGCCATGTCGGAACTTTCAGTGACCAGTATGAGAGAGTGTGAGAGCTGTACTACAGATATGAACACACCTGCTCACTATGCACACCTGAGACCTAGTAACACTAACGAGTCACATGACATTTTGGAGGGAAAATGACAAGCAGTGCTCAATTTGGGGTGTAGTCTCTTAGGGGTGTACTGACTTTTATTGCCGGTGGTTTAGACATTAATGGCTGTATATTGAGTAATTTTGAGGGAAGAATAAATTTACACTGTTATATAAGCTGCACACAGACGACTTTTCATTGTGTCAAAGTGTCATTTTGTCAGTGTTGTCCCATGAAAAGATATATACTTAAATATCTGCAGAAATGTGAGGGGTGTACTCACTTTTCTGATACACTGTACATACACATTTTGGGGCAACACAGAAGACAGACTGCTTTGTTTTTATGCTCCTGAATTTGGTTGAATTGCGAGATTATACATATATATATATATATATATATATATATATATATATATATATATATATATTATATATAAAATATATGCAATAATACTTGAGTATACATCTGCCAAATCATACTTAATTGTACTTTTCTGCTATACTTAAGTATTTTCCAGCTCTGTTTATTCTTCTGCTTATTCTATCAAGTCTCTACACTCTAAGCAGTGTACAGGTGGTGAAAGAAAGATGTAAGGTGGTGAAAGAAAAAAGCCCATAGCCAGAAAATGAAAAGGAAATGTGTCTCTCTCTCGCCCACCCTTTCTCTCTCTCTGTCTCTCTCCATCCTTTTTTTTGTACGCAGTTTGTGCATCTGTGTGTGTATTGCCGTAGATGCAACAGCGCTCTGGATTGAGTCGTATCGATTGGAGGGCAGACGTTTTATTTCAGCGATGCATCAGCCAAGATGCACAGCATCAAAAAAAAAGCTCAGAGGAGCCTTTCATGTGGATAGAGGGGGTGTGTGTTACCGACTGAGATCAAGGTTTTCAGGGGCCTCCGTGTGTTAGCGTGTTTTTGTGTGTGCAAGCGTGAAAGAGAGGCTGTGTGTGTGTCTGTGTTGTGTTTGGACAATCAGAAAAAGGGCAGATCTCTGTGGGGATGGAGGAAAGCAGTGGAGAGTGAATACAAGGCATTACTGCTGTATCAGAGTATTAGAGAGAGATGAGACTGACGATCAGCGCACGCACACACACACACACACACACACACACACACTTACTTTATAGGGGCAGTCGTGGGCTGGAGGTTAGGGATCTGGCCCTGTGACCGGAAGGTTGCCAGTTCGATCCCCAGGGCCGCTAGTCCATGACTGAGGTATCCTTGAGCAAGACACCTAACCCCCAACTGCTCCCCGGGTGCCGTGGATAGGGCTGCCCACCACTCCGGGCAAGTGGGCTCACTGCCCCCTAGTGTGTGTGTTCACTAGTGTGTATGTGGTGTTTCACTTCACGGATGGGTAAAATGCGGAGGTGGAATTTCCCCGGTTGTGGGATCAAAAAAGTATCATTTAACTTAACACACACACACACACCTTCTAAGCCGCTTATCCCTCTGGGTCACGGGGGCAGCTGGAGCCCACCCCAGCAGCCACTGGATGGAAGGCAGGACATACCCTGGACAGGCCATCAATCCATCACAGGGCAGATGCCACAATTACTTAATAAAAAAATATATAAACTGAAATTTACTTCTTATATAAATTGACAATTTACATGAAGGTAGCAGAGGTGCCAGTATTCATTTTGGACACCTTAAATTTCATGCATGGACCCCTTGCCTCACCACTTTCCCCTTAGCAGAGCCTGTTACAACATTTAGGCTGCATTCAGATGGAGTATATTCCAGCCAAAATGCCATTATGTAGTAGAGCGAGAGGCAGATTCCATAGACTTTTTTGGGGGGCAAAACTCGTTTTGCCTGTGTGGAATGCTATGGATCATCACTCATCAAGTGTCACTTTTTATGAATTAACCAATCAAATAGGCAAGCTGATGGAAAAGCATTCCACTCAATGCAGTATTTTATCCTATGGCAGGGGACTGGCTCCATTTGTTTTTCCATTGAGATACAGGTTTCCCACAGCAGAAAACAACTTCACTTTCCCCAAGTTAACCACTCAAAAAAGTAACATGGACGATGGTGCGCATTCCATCCAAAAAGCCATCTCCCCCCCAGTTTTCTCCCCCAATTTACCCAGATTAAATTCTACCCACTAGCTAGGATGGCCCACACAATACCACCAGAGCTAGGAGGGTGAAGGCTAGCACAGGCGTCCTCCAACACCTGTGAAGCAACACCACTCACACAATGTCATCAGACAGCTGACCATGCTTGGAGGAAAGAGCCAACGGCCAGATCTGTTACGTCAGCTAAGTGCCAGCACTGACTAGCATCATGATGGGCGATGGGCGTAGAGGAAGGGCCACACAACCCACCAGAGGGTGAGACAAATTGCACTCTCTTGGACGTCTCGGCATGGATGGCTGTAACATCAAACTCACGATCTTCTGATAATAGGTCCAAAGTGACATTTAATCTTATGGCAGGATTCAGATTCTGTGAGCATCTACCATATTTAGAGTGAGTTCTTCCACTGCAGATCAGAGGTTAGGTTATTTGTGGATCATCTAAGTGCAGATAACCCTGTTCCATAATACTGTTTACAGCTTCATAATTCCTCTTACTTAGCATGCAGCAAGCTGTAATTATGAACATATACAACATGACTGCATATCAATATTGTTTTGAACCAGTGGAAACTGCAATGTTCGTTTCTTCTCAAAAGTGTTGCATCCTTGCTGTCGAAGCAAAACTCTATAATGAACTATTTTTGACAAGTACAGGATAGATGTATTATTCAAAGCCTACTAAAATAAAAATTCTCATTCATCCAGCTATAGATTATGAAATTCAGTCATGCAGTAATGGAGTTATCAGTTATTAGTGGTTTTAATAAGGGATGTCCCTTAAAAAGACCATTTGCATATGCTGCTCCAAAATGCTTATGTACCCCCTGACATTAATGGTGCCCTTACAAGTTACCCGCTAACACAACCCCATACCATGAACATGCAACGGCTTTTGAAGTTTGCATTGGTAAAATCTAAGATGGCCTATTTCCTGTTTGGCCTGGAGAACATAACATCTAGTATTCACAAAAACAATTTGAAGTTGAATTTGTCACGGAAACAGCACGCCAGTTGATCTCACATGAACTTAAACCCAGAGAAGTGGGCAGTGTTTCTGTATGTTGGTGTATGGCTTCAGCTTTGCGCAGTAGAGTACATAACTTTCCATTTGCATTCACTGACAAGCATTTTCCTTCCATGTAATTGTATTCATTACAGAAACATATGTTTTAATGCAGTGTCATCTAAGGGGTCAATGGCCATGGACATTCAGTATCGTTTTTTTCAGTCTTGTCCTTTATGCACTGACATTTCTCCAGATTCCTTTAATCTTGTAGTAGTGATCTACACATTTTTTGTATACCTTCCTCCCAAATTTTAAAAAATCTCTCTTCTTAAAGACTAGGTTAAACCATTGAACTTTCAATCAGAGGGGCCAACTGGAGGGGTGACTGAATGCAGGGCATATTGTCACTGGCACTGTAAAAATAAAAGGTATCTGTCTCTTCAGGAGCCCTTGGAATGGTCTGATTTCACCATTTTTAAATCTTAAAATATGTTCAAAATTGAATTCCTTTATGTGATGCTACATTTGTTTGCAACACCAGTGCTGTCACCTATATACTGTAAGTTATGTTAATGTGCAACAAAATGTGTTCTTCATTTATTACAGTTGTTAATTTGCCAGGACATGCATTCATGAACTCTTAGAGATACTTGGACACCATGAACACTATATTCATTACTGTACATAAGATATGCCTTGAGTTTGTTGCAGTCACAGAAGATCAATCTGAGACAGCATTTATTAAGAATGCATCAGAAGGTTATCAATTATTTAAGAGGTGAAAGCAGCATGATGGTCTAAAGTAAACATGAGTGTTAGAAAAGCTGTGATCTTCAAAAATGTGAATCTGGAATTCTCTCAAAGTGTGTTAAATGTAGCCAAGAGTTAAAACCGTGAATATGCAGACTTAAGCTGACAAGAATACTTCAGCATAAACTTGATACAAGAGAGCACACAAAAGCAGACAAAAGACCTCACAATTATGTGCACCCCTAGTGTGATAGCAGTGGGGGAGAAACGTCACAGGCCTAATAGAACCTGCCAACTAAAGCAAGTGAAGTATTCATTTAATCCAGGAACCGCTTGACAAAGAGAGGAAGCTTGGCTTTTTCACCTCACACAGGTTCACATCACAGCCATAATCATAGCCTCAGGGCTCATGAATTTACACCCCACTAGTGTTGGCCTGAGTCATTCACAAACCTGTTACCAGGCATACAAATTTTTTGTTGTCCTCTGAAAAGAACTCAACACAGCCATTAATGTCTAAAGCTCACAGTGAAAATGTCCAAATTGTGCTTAAAGTGTATTTTGTGTGACCACCATTATTATCTACCACTGCCTTAAACCACCTGGGCATGGAATTCACCAGAGCTGCACAGGTTGCTACTGCAATCCTCTTCCACTCCTCCATCATGGCATCATGGAGCTGGTAGATGTTCCCTCTTCCGCTTGAGGATGCCCCACAGGTGCTCAACTGGGTGTAGGTCTAGAGACATACTTGACCAGTCCATCACCTTTACCTTCAGTGAGGCATTTGTCATCTAGGAGGTGTGTTTGGGGGTCACTATCATGTTGAAAAACTGCCATGCGGCGGAGTTTCCAAAGGGAGGGGATCGTGCTCTGCTTCAGAATGTCAGAGTACAGCACTCATGCAGCTCCAGATCATGATGCTACCACACCATGCTTGACTGTAGACAAGAGACAGTTGTCTTGGTACTCCTCACCAGGGCGCCGCTACATATACTCGTCAGACCACAACACATGGTTCCAGTATTCCATACACTTGGACTGCTTGTCTTCGGACTGCGGCGTGTGGTCTGTGCTGACCTCCCACGTTTTCAACCTCTGCAGCAATGCTGACAGCACTCATGTCTATTTTTTGAAGCCAATCTTTGGATATGACGTTGAACACATGGACTCAACTTCTTTGGTCGACCCTGGCGAGGCCTGTTCTGAGTGGAACCTGTCCTGGAAAACCGCTGTATGACCTTGGCCACCGTGCTATAGCTTAGTTTCAGGGTGTTGGCAATAGTACAAGCCTAGGCCATCTGTGGGGAGAGCAACAATTTTCTTTGCCATGAGGTGCCATATTGAATATCCAGTGATCAGTATGAGCTAATTGTACCCAAAACACCAATTCCCCATTCACACCTGGAACCTTGTGGCTCTAATGAGTCACATGACACCAGGGAGGTACAACAACACAATTGGGCACAATTTGGACATGTTCACTGTGAGGTGTACTCACTTGTGTTGCCAGCTATTTAGACATTAACGGCTGTGTGTTGAGTTCTTTTCAGAGGACAGTACAGTAAATCTGCACTGCTATACAAGCTGCACACTGACTACTTTAAGTTCTCCAAGTTTCATTTCTATAGTGTTGCCCCATGAAAAGATACAATAAAATATTTGCAGAAATGTGAGGGGTGTACTTACATTGTGAGATACTGTGTATCATCATTTGCTAGTAACGAACTGAAATGTATTCACTCTCATTCACTTTCTTACTCTTACTCGCTTGCAAATAATCCTCATTCACTAGCTGCTCTCCAGTACTGGTGCTCACCTTGAGACCTGACAGCTATCCCGCCCCTGAATTTGCATCAGTGGACACAGGCCTGGTCCTTTGGCCAGTGTTTGAGTGCCCCTGCATTACAGAATTAAAGATTTTATGTCGTTTAGAAACAAACGACATGAAAAGCTGCATATGGGCAGTTACTATAAGATAATTTTGCTTCTTCACATCAACCTAGTGAGGAATTCATAGCATTTGAACAGGGTTGACTCAGTGTTGATAAAGACACGCTGTATGTTGGTGAGAAACAGGAAGAAGTGGGAGTGGAAGGCTTCGAGTGAACTGGCTCTCTCCTCCTCCTGATGCAGAAATCCCTCTCTCCTCTGCTTACAGTGCTGGATGGGTCTTGGGGGGGGGGGGGGGGGGGGGGTTGCTACCCACTGAGACACTGAGATCTGAGAGAACCCATTCTGACCCACTTTATTGAGGACCAGGAGAGAGGGAGGGAGAGAGAGAGAGAGAGAGAGAGAGAGAGAGAGAGAGAGAGAGGTAAAAGATGGGACTAGAAAGGTAGGGAGCAGCAGAAGGGGTCTTGCATCCATCTACAGTCACCTCACACAAGCACACACACACGCTTCTTTGAAGATCAATCGGCTCATAACCACAAACACACACACACACACACACACACACACACACACACACACACACACACACACACACACACACATTACCAATAGCTCAGCATGATCAAAATAAAAAAGCAGCAACAAAGAAGATCACAGGCGAGCATCAGGACCAGCAGTGATGTAAAGTACATGAGAGCTCGGCTGCAGAATGAATCCACTGAAAAAGCCGTTAAATAAGAATGGACCCCAGAACACAAGACAGAACAGAGACATCACAACTCCATCCACTTGTACGCTAAAGCTACCTTTAGCATTACTGCCTCTGTTGGCTTTCACAAGCTTTAAATCCTTTTGCAAGCAATGAAGAATCACTGCAGGGTTGCTATAATTGAGACATTTCTTTGTCTTGCCGTTTTGTTGCTAAGCCCAAACTGGCATCTCCTGCAGGAGCATGTCAACTGATCCAATGGCGCCACCCAGTGGTGGAAGAATATAGATATTTCCTTGCTGCAAATATTTGATCCATGTAGTCCACTTGAAGACTGGAGTAACCGTTTATGGATTAAACACAACAGTGATTGTTATAGTTATTTCAATAGCATTGGCCTGAAAACAGACTATATGTTATGCCAGAAGAACCTTAACCGCTTCTTTTATTTCTTTTCTTACATTGCAGCTTGGTTGTTCTAAGCATTTTAACATCTTTTGGAAGATTGGGTCCTTGATTTCGTAATATTTCAAGGTCATCAAAAGAGTTCTTTACTATAATTTGGGGCCAATTTGTTAAGTTCATGTTCTAGGTAATATGAAAAGGTAATATACCCCACCACTTTCAGCCATGCCATAGCTTCAGAAAGACATGAAAAGGTGGTTAGGAAACCAACCAACAGCAGACATCATCCCCCAGAAAAACATGTGAATGATTTACATGAAAACTAAGCTTTGTTGTGCACTGACACTACAAAATGGGAAAATACGATTGGTGTCAGAAATGATGATTTCCTGGTATCTTGGGTTAAATTAGCTAAAATCAATTGCTTACCTTATCTTATAGTTTGTAGCAAATTTGGCAGACACCACAGTGCTGTGAAAATGCACTTGTTTTATATCCTTGTACTGCCAATCAATGTTTCAGATATTCAAAACATAACGTAAGACAAAAGATGAGAAGCAACGTTACTGAACATATCAATCTTGTAAAAAGTTACAAAGCCACTTCTAAGGCTCTGGCACAGTGACACCCATATCACTGAATAGCAGAAGCACTGAATCCTCCCAGAAGTAGCTGGTCTAATAAAATCCATCTGAAAGAACAGTAACAAGGCATTCAAGAAGTCATAAAAGAAGCCAGATTCACATTTATGGATATGCAGGCCTTGCTTACCTCAGATAAGGTCAGGATTCATGATTCTACTGTTAGAAAGAGGCCAAAATGGTATCCATGGCTGAGTTACAAGGTGAAAAACAATGCTGACCAAGAGAAAGAAAGGCCCCACATTAACAAACAAGACTTTTAGAACAATGTTCTGTGGTCAGATGAGTCAAAATCTGGTGTGCAGCTAACATAGCATTCCACAATACCAACAGTCAAACATGCTAGGGTGATGGTGTGGGGACACTTCACGGCCTGGACGACCTAACATAATTGACTGAACTACAAATTCAGCTCTCAGAAAGTCATGCAGGAGAATGTCCAGTCATCAGTCCATGAACTGAAGCTCAAGCGCAATTAGGTTATGCAAGAAAAGAATAATTCAAAGCACAAGAGCAAGTCAATCTCTGAATGGCTCAAAAGAAACTAAATTAAAGTTTTGGACTGGCCTAGTCAAAGCTCTAACTTGAACCCCATTAAGATACTGTTTCAAACCTTAAAGAGGCAATTCATGCTCAAAAGTCTTCCAGTGAGGCTAAATTAAAGTAACTCTGCATAGTAGAGTGGGCCAAAATTCCTCCCTGGCAATGTGAGAGACTGATATCTGGGTATAAAAAGCGTCTGGTTGCAGTTTTTACTGGTAAATGGTGGTATTGCTATTGATTTTAGTGGCTAGTACTTTTTCCACAGAGGTGGTACAGAATTTTTTTTTCTTCAATAACTGATCAGGCCTCAATCACCCTTTATCATATATTCTGGTCATGCCCACAATTGGTGCAATTGGTTTTATTTTTAGGTTCATTAGCTTCATTTTTAGACTGCTAAAAGTTCCCTGCTAGAGATACTGAAATATAGTAACTATGTTTGTGTTGTCAAAATCTCTGTAATAGATGCATAACCTTTTCTCAGTCTTGTGTTGTATGTTTTTTGCATTCACAAAGCTAATAAAACTATTTGAGTAATAACAATAATAAGTGGAATGTTTACTTTAAAACCATTTCCTCATGTTCTCCTGGTCTCACATTTATTTTTGAATGAGGATAAGCAGAAATAGAGGAAATTAGGGCAAATACTTTTTTCCTTACACTATTCTTTTAAGACCCTTCATAAACAGTGATCTGACTTCACATTATGTGTGTTTATTTACTAAAAAGCTAATCTCATAAGTCTCCATATATGGCACATAGTGCTTGGACCCCGATCATTGCCAAATATAGACAGATACCATCTAATACAGTCTACTGACTGCATATTCTGCCTATCTACAGCCAGTGGAGAAGAAAGGTTTAAAGGATAATCTGATAAGATAAGTGTACTCAGGTGGTGGGCCTAGACCCACCTATGTTTATCACCAGCTGGCCCAAAATGACTTCACATTCAATGTTAAACTCATATCAATAAATAAACAAACCTGTAGATGAATTCAAAAAGCATTCACTAATGTTTAAAATTCCCTTTCTGACACTGACTTCTCAAATTCTCAATTTAACCAATAACTTGAACTGCACTTTTCATGCATTTAGAAGCTGTTAGATGGATTAAAGGATCAGAAGCACAGAAACATGGCTTGTGTTGAATATTAATAATTGAATAATTGAATAACGGTGGCGTGGTGGGTAGCGCTGTCGCCTCACAGCGACGAGGGCCTGGGTTCGATTCCCCGGCCGGGTGACCGGGGTCCTCTCTGTGTGGAGTTTGCATGTTCTCCCCGTGTCTGCATGGGTTTCCTCCGGGTTCTCCGGTTTCCTCCCACAGTCCAAAGACATGCAGTCAGGCCAATTGGACATGCTAAATTGCCCCTTGGTGTGAGTGACTGTCTGTGTCTGTCTGTCTGCCCTGCGATGGACTGGCGACCTGTCCAGGGTGTATCCTGCCTTCCGCCCGAAGACTGCTGGGATAGGCTCCAGCAACCCCCCACGACCCTGACGGAGAAGCGGCTTGGAAAATGGATGGATGGAAGTTCTCCAACGGCACTTTTTTTCCCAGTTATACTTCTGTTGAAGCTTATACCTCTGGTCATGAGTGTGAAATTCAAATCCAGCCCACCCACAAATTTGTCATGCCTACCCAAAACAATCCTAGCGCCACCAGTGGTTTCCTTTATTTTAGATATGCAGTTCAAAACCTCACCCCCCCCCTCAGAGATCAGTGCTGCCAAAGCCGTAGGACTTTTGGTCCATTACGCAAATTTGTGTGAAGTTCTGATGTGAAGTTTTATGCGCACCTCCAAGACCTCCAATGTGGCCGATCATTGGGAGGAATTCTATTGAAATTAAAGCGACATTTCACTGGCGATAAGCTAGTGGGATACGTTTTTTCCATGTTCTCTTTATAATGTACTCTAGGACTTTTCCAGAAGTGCATTAAAGAAACTCCTCTGAACAAATTCAATTACACTGGCATCCACAATGAGGCCATAAAAAAACCTTCCAATTTAAAGTCACCTTAAGACAAGAACGCCTCCCCCTCAACAGACCCTCCTCCACTCACTTTCGTCTCTGCTTTCCATTCCTTTTAGCAGGTCTTGCTTGCCAGCAGGTCTCTGTAGAACATTTGGTGCACAGAAAAAGGGATCTTCTCATTTCCTACAGACAAGAAGAAACAGAAGATAGATCCATTTTGTTTAAAAGTCAGTGAAAGTAAGAAAGCTAGATACACATTTCATTCAGTGCTACAGTCACTGTCAAGAAGGAGGTTCATATTGAACTTTCAAGGCAACTTGAGATGCTATAGGTTATTGTCTGTTATGGCTTCTACACAAAAGTCTAATAATAAAAATAACAATAATAAACTTTACTGAGCCCTGAAAGCGTATTTTTTTTTGTTTTCTAGTAGGTGATAAGCTAAAATCAGTATGAATAAAAATGGAAATAACACAAAAATTCAAAATAGAGCAGGGCAAGGATCAGCGGGCAGAAGAGGAGAGACATCGCAAACATTTATACAACCTCTCTTCATAATACACCCATCCTAATTATTACATTCAGGTGTTTCAGCCACTAACATTACTAACAGGTGCATAATATGAAGCACATAGCCCTGCAATCTCCATAGACAAACACTGGCAGTATGAAAAGTTATACTGAAGAGTTCAGTGTTTTTAAATAAATATGGCATCTCCTTCACAATAAGAGTCCTTAGCAGAATAACCCTATGAACAAAATTCTGAAGAACTAATAGCCCAAACTAACATGCACACATTTCTTGAACATGCTAAAATACATAGGCCTCAACATGTGTTAAGTTTAAAATAAAGTGGAATATAAATTGTAAAATGGTTTACTAAACTAGTCTAATTGGACTGAGTTTAGAAGGATGGCGGGAAAAACACAAGTAGGTTACATTTCTGCAGTACTGACGAATAAAAATTCAAATCCTGGTAATGGCCTTGGTTTCAAGTGCTCACTAGAGGCCTCTAGTGGTCAAAAGAATTTAAGCCTGTGTAGCACTGGTTCAATGACTTATAAACAAGTGTTTATATTATACATATATATATATATATATATATAACATGAATTTTAAATAATATATGGTTCAAATCTCATGTTTCATTACAATGAGATTGTAATATGGCCTATAATTGGAAGCACAGTACAGTATGTGCAATGCTAAATAAAAGACATTGTGCTCATAGCTTTTGATAGTATTTGGCACTGCTGCTCCTTTTTTCTCAGTTCTAACTTCAAAGCTCAAAAAAAGTAAATAATGCGATGTATATGATACTGTATTCATGCTGTAGTGTCCTTTTTTATAAGGTATGTACGGTCTCCTCTGAAAGTACTGGAACGGCAAGGACAGTCTTTTTATTTTTGCTATACATTGAAGAAGTTTGGGTTTGAGTTCAGAATAGAATAGAATTCAGCACCATGAGTCACACACAGGAATTAGACCGCTGCCTTTAACTCATCTGTGCAGTGAAACACCCACATACATGCACACTAGTGAATGCACATACTAGGGGGCAGTGAGTACACTTGCCCGGAGCAGTGGGCAGACCTATCCACAGCGCTCAGGGAGCAGGTGGGGGTTAGGTGCCTCGCTCAAGGGCACTTCAGTCACCTACTCTTGCCCGAGAGGATTGAACCGGTGACCTTACAGTCACAAGGCTGGTTCCCTGACTTTCAGCCCACAATAGCCACCATATAAGAGGAATGACTTAATATTTGGTTGCATATCTTTCGCTTTCAATCACTGCATCAAGCCGGTGACCCTCTGACATCACCAAGCTGTTTACCACAGCTTTTTCCAGTTGTTTGGGAAGCCGGAGTGTGATACGCCATCTCTGCCCTGTGGAGGTATTTTGGAATGTTTCTCAGTGTTTTGTGGGTTTTCCTCACAGCTCTCACAAAGTTTCGGTCATCAACTGCTGTTTTCCTTGGATGACTTGCACAATGCCTGGTTGCTAGTTCAACAGTGATTTCATTCTTTTTCAGGAAATTCTAAATCATTGTATTGGCTATTCCCAGTGCTTGTAATGGTTCTGATCCATTTTTCCTCCTTTCTCAGCTTTTCTCCCATAGACAACTCTCTGGTCTTCGTGTTGGTGGATCCTTTTTAACAAATAGAGGCTCAAACCAAGAGTAGATATTTAGAGCTATTAACTGTTGAAACAATCGATCGAATAGGGCATGTCGGGGTAACATGTAACACTTGCCAGTCACATGTTCCAATACTTTTTCTCACTTGGTGGGCTCAAACAAAAGGTGCCAGGTTGTTTAACATTTAACATTGTTTAATATAGACGTTGCCAGTTAATAGGTACTCCATATAGAACAGTAATTCTATGGTCTGGCTTCTAACTGTACAAACGTTCATGAACCCCAGGCTACCCACAGTCTTTGAGGGGAAGAGATGATCTACAGATACTCAGAATTGTTGACTCCTTTGTTCAACCGACCTTTCAGAGTTTGAGAAATGAAGGCTCCAGAGGAGTATCCAAAGTGCAAAGCACATATTTATCCCTTTTCTTCATCTAATAGCCAATGATTTATCATCTAAACAAACAGTACCAAACACAGAGACTGAAAAGCCCCAAGCTTAGTACGACTCTATGCTTAAAGCACTGGAAGTTATTCCCTTTCAAACAGCCAGGCTACCATCCAAACAGCATTACAGGCAACTGTGATCTGCAGTCCAAATCTGGAAAAACTGGACAATAAAATCACATTTACATCCTTGATAATGAGCTGGTGGTCTTGTGATGCCAGATACGATCTCGGAATGAAAATACACATCTGGATACAACTTGTTAACCTTTTGGTGCTGCATTCAGGTGAAATCCGAGACTAACAAGGGTACAACCCTCTAAAACTCACCCCAAACTCCTCTATTACAAGCTCTTGGTGTAAAAATGGATGCTCGCAGTACTGTAGCATTTTTTAGCATGTTAACCACTTAAGTTTTACAACTTTTACTATTCCACTGAAATTAAAGTGTTTTGGCCAATTCCTCACTTTTCACATCAATACACTATGAAAATGTGTAAACATATGAAAATGCAGCGTGAATATCCAGGCTAACAACTGCACAATACCATGCAGTTTAATTAAAAATCTTCCAGGCTGACTTCCAGGAGAATGCCTGCATAATTCAGTCATCGAGATGTAAACAAAGTCATCCAGAGTGGTTTGATGGGGAATACTCCATTCTAGAGAAACCCAACAACTCTGCTTTCTTTTACAGCAGTGGTGAATGGAACCAGAGGTCATGTGTGACGCAAACATAGCATTTTTATTTACTATCCAAAATGACTGGCAGACCTACACACACAAATTTTGTTAGAACGGAACATTTCACATCAAACAACTCAATGACGCATCTGGAAGAATCTTACATCCGAGCCATTTAATTGTGCAGAAAACTTGAAAAATCTGAAATTCACCTTTGGTGGCCAACAAACTCTAGAACTCCGCCCTCAGTGTGTGATACTATGGTTTATCTGTGCAATATTCAATACCAAATTGTAATGTTCATATGTGTAATAATTGTGTGCAATCACTCGTTTGTATTCATTATCACAGTCACTTTACTGTATTCGTAAGAATTTAAATCTCATTTACATACTGCAAATTTCTCTGTTTTGTTTTAAATTATTAGCGTTTATTCTTTTACATAAATGGTTGCAACTGTAATAACTGCAATTTCCCTCTGGGATCAATAAAGCATTCTGATGAACTGTTGTTTATCCAAATAATGCTTTTTTTTAAAGAGATAATATGCACAAATAGCAGATTATTCACAAACAGAAATATGGTAGACTGCTTAAAAAAAAAAAAAAGCTCCAAACACTATTTTTCAGGTACTCCCAAGATGGTGAGATCACAAAACCGCAATTCAGAAGTGAGGAACTTGAGGAACTCCAACTTTCCAAGCTGGAATAGCTTGAAACTAGGAAGTTTCCGACTTCCATGTGGTAACGAATGCAGTGCAAAATTCCTCATGTTTGTCCCCAAAAGATTGTTATGGAATCGCCTCTAGCCCTGTGTGGCTACACTTTGCTTCATACTGTTATTTCAGAGCAGTGAATTAGATCAAGAGTTGTTGTGCGTCACGGAAATTTAGGCGCAAAGTAGAAGGGGAATGTTTCTGAACGAGCTTTAAGTTGGCTGTTTATTAGTAGACCCCATTGCTAAGGTTATCCCGGTAGTTGCTGCAGTGTTGCTAGGCCATTGCTATGTAATCCCAGAAAGTGATGCTACAGTATTCCAGGTAGTTGCTAATGTGTTACAAAAATAACATCTCCATCCCAAAGATATCCCAAAGATGTCCAGGGTGCTTCCTGCCTTCCACCTGATGAATGCTGGGATATGCTCCAGCAAACATTTACACAAAAAAATAATGTTTAAACATGTGGTCTATGAAAACCATACATGCCATTGGTCTCAAAAGCCCAAAGCACTAATCCTATTTAGGCAAATTAAAGCTTCATAGTTCTAGTTCAAATACTAGATAGAAAACAATGAAATGAATAAGAGAAGTAACTTGAGAAGTAAACTAATATTAAGTCAAGGGCATCCTTTCCTCATTAAAGCCTCTTCCCCCTTGATGTTTGCAAACAATGGCAGGTATGATTGAATTAGGTCAAATTAAAACCTGTAGAATAGATAAAAGCCAGACATGATCACCCCCATCATGAAACTCATCAACTGATAAAGTACCTCTCAAAGCACGTCCTGACAGTCTAAAGAGCTTCAAAATCACATGATTTGTATGGAGTGTGACATCTATGCTCTTCTTTTCAATTCATTTTTCAGCCACTATTTGAGCTGAACAATCACTGCAACACAGCTCACTCCCATGAGCACTCTCCAGGACTTCTAATTACTAGCACTGCCCAGCCCATCATTGCCTACACCTGCTCCTTATTAGCTTCTGCCACATGAACGCCAGCCCCCTCCTTGCTCAGCATGAAGACTTGCTATTCCTGAACGCACTGTACTCAGACTTCCTCTTACTTCAACCCTGGATTTTTCTGGGATAGGCCTTCCAAAAATGCAGGGCAAATGGTCTGGGGACACTTATTAGCTGTGAATACACATTTGAGCATGTTTGTTTTGCAATACTTGCATATTAAAGGCTAATCAGATTATTTTAAAGACCATATCACATGTGAACATTTGGAGCTCACTGTTCACTTGAATAGGTACACTATTAAAAGTTGGTTACAACCCCACATTTTGTCCAGGGCGCTGTGGGATCAGTAACGTGTGGCATTAAAATACTGAACGGGCGATAGACTAAAAGCTTGAGGAACAGACCAATAAAGCTTTTGAAGCCACTTTATTAAGAACAACCACAATAACACTGGTGTGCTATGACACCTAGTGCCACACCGGAAAAGTCGAACTGTGAACTGTGATAAAAAAAGCTAATGACGCTTGAAGCACTGAAAAAAATGGTATCTTTTTTTAACCTACAAAAAGGAAACAAAACCCAACTACTCTACAGCTGCCTGGTCAATAACCAGAAGTACATGGGGGGGGTGCCTGTCCTCTGACTGAGGGAACTAGACCGAGTAGACTATGTGGTGCGAATATATAGGCACACCCCCGCTTACCTGTTTGAAACCCCAAGTGGTAGAAATGATCAATCTCTTGTAAAACAAAAGGTCCCAACACAAGATTAAAAACACAGGACACATGTGACCAATCCTGGCTCTGGTCTTAAAGGCCTCTTTTAAGTCTTAGGCTCCCTCCCTCATCTACACCAGTCAGGCCTCTGATTTGGTAGAGCTCATGGTATGCCTGTCTGATGTAATAAGTTCTATACAGAACCTTTTTGGAGAAAAATTCTACATAGCTCCAAAAAAGGTTCTTCTATTGTTACAAGCTTGAAATCATAACAGTAGTAGAACCCTTTTTGGTGCTAAAGAACCCTTTACCCTTTTTAAATAGGTTGTATATAAAACCATCATGCTCCCAGCTTTGTGGGAGCAGTTTGGGGATGTTCCCTTCCTGTTCCAACATGACTGCGCACCAGTGCACAAAGCAGGTCCATAAAGACATGGATGAGCAAGTTTGGTGTGGAAGAACTTGACTGGCCTGCACAGAGTCCTGACCTCAACCCGACAGAACACCTCTGGGATGAATTAGAGTGGAGACTGCGAGCCAGGCCTTCTCGTCCAGCATCAGTGTCTGACCTCACAAATGTGCTTCTGGTAGAACGGTCAAAAATTCCCATAAACACACTCCTACACCTTGTGGAAAGCCTTCCCAGAAGAGTTGCAAAGGAGAGTTGAACTGAAGTTCATATACATGTGAAGGCAGACGAGGGAAAACTTAATAGTGTGTGTGTGTGTGTGTGTGTGTGTGTGTGTGTGTGTGTGTGTGTGCGTGTGTGTGTGTGTGTGTGTGTACTACATAGTTAGCTAACTATTCTAAATGTTCTACACTTACGTTAAGTTGTGCAAATACATCATTTCAAATCATTTAGTTTACAGTTTTTAATCCATTCAATAAATATCAAAGCTAGCACCTGTTAAATGTCATCCATTGTTGCTAACTACAAAAGGGGAGCCAGTTAGCATTAGCTTAGCAAACTCACAGTCCAGCCCACCACAAAACAGGTTTGATTCTGGCTAACAGAAGCTGTTGATGCAAGTTTAAATGAAAATGACTCAAATCTGAGAAAGCAAAGCTGAACCGCTGGTGTTGGAGTGAGAGACAGTAGTGTTTGGATCTGTAGCCCGCTAGCTAAGGTAACGTTCCAGCAGTACTGCTGCGTCTGATCCACTTGTACCAGCAGCGCAACACATACCAACATCCCACCACACAAACAAAATCTGCTCTGCAGTGATCCTGTGGGGGTCCTGACCATTGAAGAACAGGACGAAAGGGGGCTAACTGAGTATAGAAAGAGATGAACTACAGTCTGTAATTGTACAACTACAAGTAGATGGAGCTAATAAAATGAAGCTTAAGCCTAAAAGCTGTCTTTACTTTAAATAGTGACATCGTAATGTGTTATCACAGATGACTGATCATCATTTCTATATGGTGCAGCGTTCCAGAAGCCCTGGTAGCATTTCTCAGAACTTAGACTCCCAGCTACTTCATGTATTTAACCAAACTAAAGAACGACTTTAACTTTTAATATCACTTCAAACTCCACATGCTTACAATTCCTTGTTTAGCTGTACACTCCTGAATTACTGGAAGTGTCCTGAGATGAACCTGGTTGACTCACTGGACGTGCTGGGCTGGAAATTTCGAGCCCCCTCTCATTCGTTTCCTGTTGTCCTATTGATCCGACCATTGCAGATCAAAGTCCAGAATAAAGCTCATTGACCATGATGTGCTTTTCCCACTGGACTGAGACAATACCATGTCACGTGACATCAGATTTGGGAGAAGGATAAATCATTACAACAGTTAAGCCACATCAGTAAAATCAGTCCAGTCTGTTTGCTGTCTACTCTGTAACACAATGAGAAACATGGCTAATACTGGGCAGCTCAAACCCAACAACACCCACTTTAGTTAGCACTGTACTAGCCTAATGATTCTATCTCAGTAGAAACCTGTGGGTACTGGAAGAGTTGGGGGGAATTCCCGGTGAGCTGATTGCATCGTTGGGCATTCAGACACTAGTATGCGAGCTAACTTGCAACTGCCACATTATTTAAGGCAGAATGGAATCTTAAATAAGGAGTTAAAGTCGGCCTTGAAGGAAACATTTTGGCATATTATGTCTTTGAATCAGGGCGGCACGGTGGCGTGGTGGGTCGCCTCACAGCAAGGAGGGCCTGGGTTCGATTCCCCGGCCGGGCGACCAGGGTCCTCTCTGTGTGGAGTTTGCATGTTCTCCCTGTGTCTGCGTGGGTTTCCTCCGGGTTCTCCCGTTTCCTCCCACAGTCCAAAGACATGCAGTCAGGCCAATTGGACATGCTACGTTGCCCCTGGGTGTGAGTGACTGTCTGTGTCTGTCTGTCTGCCCTGCGATGGACTGGCGACCTGTCCAGGGTGTATCCTGCCTTCCGCCCAATGACCGCTGGGATAGGCTCCAGCACCCCCCCACGACCCTGACGGAGAAGCAGCTTAGAAAATGGATGGATGGATGGGATGGATGTCTTTGAATCAGTTTATTTTAATCCATTCACAGTGAAAGGATACATAAAGGGCATCTCCCAAAGAAAACATACTTTTTCAAATATTCTAATATTTTACCATCATCAACATTACAGAAACACTCAGAACACACATGCAGGTTCACTGGTGGTTGAATTGTGAATTAAATGGCTATATTTACTTTGTAGATGTTGCAACCCCTGGTTCACCACTGCTGTGAAGTAATCTAAAGTTTCTCTACAGTGAACCATTTCACATCCAACCACTCGTTGAATGACATTATATCTCAATCACTGATTTATGCAGAACTTTTGAAAAATTGGTAGAATTCAATTCCCCTTTTAGGAGGATGAGGACATATCCGAGCAGGTGGGCGACGAGAAATGCTGACCTTAACTTACAAGTGTGTTTGTAGCAAATTGACTCTCGTGATTGTCACATTGAAGATTCCATTTTATCCCTACCAAGCCATCTTGTGTAGCATTTAAATAATACATTCAAGTAAGAAATAAAGAATATGCAAATGAACAAATTTTAGAAAAAGTTATTTTGCATGAAGGCAATACTGTGTGTTCTGTATGTATATGTGTGTGTGTGTGTGTGTGTGTGTGTGTAGCAGGAGAAACACAGAGTTTGGGCTGGGCTGGTCTGCATTATGTAACTCACAGTCAGAAAACAAGTCCCACTGCGGCCCTAGTAGGAACAAGAGAGCAACTTTATTGCTGTAGGGAAGGATGTCCAGTTGTTGTATGATGTACAACCCCAGTTCCAATGAAGTTGGGACGTTGTGTAAAACATAAATAAAAACATAATACGATGATTTGCAAATCCTTTTCAATCTATATTAAATTGAATCCACTACAAAGACGAGATATTTAATGTTCAAATGGATAAACTTTATTGTTTTTTGCAAATATTCACTCATTTTGAATTTCATGTCTGCAACACGTTCCAAAGAAGTTGGGACAGGGGCGTGTTTACCACTGTGTTACATCACCTTTCCTTTTAACAACACTCAATAAGCGTTTGGGAACTGAGGACACTAATTGTTGAAGCTTTGTAGGTGGAATTCTTTGCCATTCTTGCTTGATGTACAACTTCAGTTGCTCAACATTCTGGGGTCTCCGCTGTCGTATTTTGCGCTTCATAATGCGCCACACATTTTCAATGGGAGACGGGTCTGGACTGCAGGCAGGCCAGTCTAGTACCCGCACTCTTTTACTACGAAGCCACGCTGTTGTAACACGTGCAGAATGTGGTTTGGCATCGTCTTGCTGAAATAAGCAGGGATGTCCCTGAAAAAGATGTTGCTTGGATGGCAGCAGATGTTGCTCCAAAACCTGTATGTACCTTTCAGCATTAATGGGGCCTTCACAGATGGGCAAGTTACCCACACCATGGGCACTAACACACCCCCACACCATCAGAGATGCTGGCTTTTGAACTTTGCACTGATAACAATCCGGACAGTCCTTTTCCTCTTTGGCCCGGAGGACACAACGTCCATGATTTCCAAAAACAGTTTGAAATGTGGACTCGTCAGACCACAGGACCCTCAGTCCATCTCAGATGAGCTCAGGCCCAGAGAAGCTGGCGGCGTTTCTGGGTGTTGTTGATATGTGGCTTTCGTTTTGCATGGCAGAGTTTTAACTTGCACTTGTAGATGGAGCGACGAACTGTGTTCACTGACAGTGGTTTTCTGAAGTGTTCCTGAGCCCATGTGGGAATATCCGTTACAGAATGATGATGGTTTTTAATGCAGTGGTTGGTTTTGCCTTGCTGCTTACTTGCAGAGATTTCTCCAGATTCTCTGAATCTTTTGATGATATTATGGACTGTAGATGATGAAATGCACGTTGAGAAATGTTGTTCTTAAACTGTTGGACTATTTGCTCATGCGGTTGTTCACAAAGTGGTGAACCTCACCCCATCCTTGCTTGTGAACGACTGAGCCTTTCAGGGATGCTCTCTTTATACCCAATCATGACACTCACCTGTTTCCATTTAACCTGTTCAGCTGTGGAATGTTCCAAACAGGTGTTTTTTGAGCATTCCTTAACTTTCCCAGTCTTTTCTTGCCCCTGTCCCAGCTTCTTTGGAACGTGTTGCAGGCATCAAATTCAAAATGAGTGAATATTTGCAAAAAGACAAAGTTTATCCGTTTGAACATTAAATATCTCGTCTTTGTAGTGTATTCAATTGAATACAGGTTGAAAAAGATTAGCAAATCATCGTATTCTGTTTTTATTTATGTTTTACACAACGTCCCAACTTCATTGGAATTGGGGTTGTATTTGTATAACATAAGTCATGCTAGATATTGTGGTGAATGAAAACTGTTGGACAGAAGCATAAATACAAATAAATACAAATACAAAATCATGCATTCTGTCAAAGCAGTGAGGATGAGGGGGAAAAGCTTTCGGTATACTATGTGAAATGTCGTTGGTTTTTGTCAACTGCTAACACACAGTCATAATCGCCAGCCGGGTCCAGTTCTAATGTCTGACAGCATGTCTGTCTCATGAGCCACGCAGAAATGGAACAGATGTCTAATCAAAATATGGGACAAGACACTGCCGTGTTGTAGATCCAAGTCATATGAGCTCACTCTAAAACGTGCCTCCTGTTAGGCACTATCTCTGAAACCTTCAGCAGGCCGACAATCACGAGATCTGAATTAGGCTAATACACCAGCTCTCTCATTACCATTTCATGCATTTTTTCTTTTTCTTTACTAAAGGTCACTCCTTCTTGCATGATGGCACCAATGATCTAAGAATATGAAGAAGAATGCGCCTCCTTATGACATTTTCTGGGCCGTGGCTGTAAGTAGTGAAGTGTTGAACACTACACTACTAATACAGTAGGTACATACACTGACCAGTCCATCTGTTTCCCTGCATATTTTGTTAGCCCCCTTTTACCCTGTTCTTCAGTGGTCAGGACCCCCATGGACCCTCACAGAGGAGGTACTATTTGGGTGGTGGATCATTCTCAGCACAGCAATAACACTGATGTGGTGGTGGTGTTACTGTGTGTTATGCAGACACAGCAGTGCTGCTGGAGTTTGTCCACTCACTGTCCACTCTATTAGACACTCTTACCTTGTCAGTCCACCTTGTAGATGTAAAGTCAGAGACGACAGCTCATCTGCTGCTGCACAGTTTGTGTTGGCCATCCTCTAGTCCATCATCAGTGGTCACTGGATGCTGCCCACAGGATGCTGTTGGCTGGATATTTTGGTTGGTGGACTGTTCTCAGTCCAGCAGCGACACTGAGGTGTCCAGCAGCAGTGCTGTGTTTGACCCACTCAGACCAGCAGAACACACACTAACACACCACCACCACATCAGTGTTACTGCAGAGCCGTGATGTTATTTCGCGACTCTCTCGTGCTCTATTGCTTAAATACTCCATCATTTTTAAACACCTTATGATCATTACACCACCCAAAGCTACTGTGAAGACCCACATCAAGGTGAAACAAATGCAGCAAAGGGACACTGCCAACCCTCTAAAGTTGGGACCTACAGCACCATTTCAATTCTTTTTTAATCCTTATCTGCGTTGACTCACCACTCAGATGTGCACCACACTTACGTATGTTACACAAGTGGCTGCTTGTGGCAGAAGGGGAGGAGGTGACCTTGAGGTGCAGATTATTCAGAAGGAGCAAACTAATCCTTGGCCAGGTTTGCTATAGTGAGCTAATTGGCAAGCCATGCAAAATGTGCATTACAAACAATTATAAAGACACCTGTTTAGGAAAAATCATTGCTTTGTCTGGCTATAAACTTGTCAAAAACATGGTCAAATGCCTTTTTTATGTTCTTGTTCGCCGTGTCGCCTTTAGCATTCCAGAAGCCTGTTGTATCAGTAGTCATGTACAACAGATGGAGCAGTTATAAGGCCCAGTATTTTTCTTCCTTACTTAAAATGTAATGTTAACACGAAACAAGCGATTATCTTCATAGGCCTGCTTCCGATATTTATTGGGCACTGTAAAGTAAAACGGTAAAAAAATCACATTTACATTTTTTAAACTTTTTAAAACATTGCCCCTAACCACCGTTTAGGTGTTAACACTTTATTTGGCCTGATCGTAGACGCCACAGATAAGCAAATCATAAGCTACACTGTTCGAAATAAAGGTACATTTTTCATTCATCAAGGTACAAACAAAGTAAATGTACCCTCGAAGGTATAGCAGTGGTTTAAGGTCCAATTGTGAACCCTAAATACATTTTTCCCTGGTTAAAAGTACGTATATATTTACCTTTTCATTACTAACATTTTAAAACAGAACAATAAAATAAAAAGCCTGGAGATGAGACGGGGTGTGTGGAGTCAATACAACTTACATTACAGTTTCAATGGATTATGGTACAATTATGTTCCCTGACTAAAGGTACTGTGATTTCACTGGGGTGGTACCCTCAAGGGTACAAGAGGGGGACTGCCCCAGTGACTGTTTTGTTTCTGAGAGTGTACCTTCTATTGCATATTTATGAACTGTGAAATCAGCTGACACTCCCACACTGCACATGCTCCACGTTCCTCGACTTGACGTAATATTATAGCTTTTAGGAGATGGCGCGAATGAACAAATGCTCAGTTTTGGGATGCAAGAAGGAGAATGGTCATGTCCATTTTAGAGTTCCTATCCTAGACTTCCTATTCGCCAACTTCATGTTCAGATTTTCCCTTTCCAGAATATAGAATGTAACTGCTGCACCATTTAAGGTGCAACGGGAAAATTGAGACATTCGCTCGACTTCAGCTTCATGGAAGCAATAGCGTTGAATTTTGAAGGTTGAAATGCAAAACCTTCAATTAGCTGGTTAACAAACAACTCTAGCTGTAAACAGTACCACTGAGAAGCTGCTAGAAGACTCCGATTTTTCAGGTTCAAGGCCAGGTTCTTGTTCAGAATCTCCCTCTTTCAGGTTTATACAGGTAAGGTGCCTTGATGTGATCTGATTTCCAGCCTGTACCATACGGACTAATGGGGTGGTTATGTTTGATGCAGAGACTGTCCATCAAACTGCTAAGGTCCTTGCCAATCCATCAGAATGGTAAAAGGTGACAGAGAAAATGAGTAAATACAAAACGCTCCTTCTAATATCGTCTTGGGGGCAAAAAAAGAGGAAAATAGCAGAAAAACAGAAGCCAGTGTGGGGCGGAAAGCCAGTCACAGTGAGTGAACCGTTAGGGTAACTATGCTTTTTAGCCTAGTTGTTTGCTGCCAGCCTATTTACTTGCATCTGCCTTGCAGTGGGTGGTTGGAGACCAAAAGAAAGCTTCGATGACACAGCCAAGTCTTGCTGGTGGCTGAATAGTCAAGCCTAAATAAAGTTCCTCCATTAAAAGAATCAGCTCTGGATATATCATTCCAGTTCCTCTGTTCACCCTCCCTTTTAATACCAGGGTTATCACACCATTTTTCACAAAATATGATCATTCAAGCCCATCTGAGGTTTGCGAAAAATATACGCAATCATGTGATTGGCTTGAATTCATTTGGTGCAATGAGAACGCAGCTCATCAACTAAAGAACATCATGTCTCCTGTGAAGCATGGTGGTGGGAGTATCACACTTTGGTGTTGTTTCACTTCAAGTGGAACAAGTGCTCTAGTCAAGGTCCAAATATCAAGATATTTTGGCATGAAACCTCCTGGCCTCTGTCAGAAAGCTGAAGAGGTATTATACCTTCCAACATGATGATGATCCAAAACCCACATCCAAGTCAGATTACTGCATAGACGTTTCCTGGAAGCTGGAACAACAAAGATTTTTTGCTAAGTTTTGCATACGGTATGTTCTTATAATCAAGGTATTAATGCAGATGTTTCATGATAACTCTAAATTCCAGCTGCATTTTTACAGTCTGGTCATCAGATAATGATTTTATGATTTAATCATTTAGCAGATGCTCTTATATTGTGCATAGCTTACATCAACATGCAAACAGCAGAAGGGTAAGTGACAGATTTACAACCTAAAAAAAAGAAAAAGCTGTCTTATCCTAGTCCAAATATGGTGATGGGTTAATGTACAATCAGCCACACGCACAGAAAGCATGCTTGCTGTGCAGCTTGGACTCTTGACCAGTTGTTTATTTATTTTTATATGTTTAGACTTTTTTGTAGATGTAGTCTGAGGTCTGAAAATGAATTTCTAGAAATCTCTCATGCAGTATATTCAAGCCCTTAAAACAGCACGCTCTGGAAAATGTCACACTGTGATTCACTTTACTTCTTTTTGGCAAGAATTGTGATGAAAGATTTCATGAACCCTTTTGAATTGAGTGAATTCAAAGCTACAGCTAAAGTTTCAAAGATGACAAATTTTTAACGGTGGGAAACTCAGGTGTAGAGAGATGCAGCAAAAGGTGGGTGCTTACCTTTATAAAGTCATGCTAAGCCGGCCTACATGCACACATGACTTTAAGTAAGGATGGGCAGTTGTTCAGCTCAGCAAACACACAGTTAGTTCTGTTTGGGGTGTCTGAGAACCATATAGAGTGTCAACAGACTGCAGCATCGACTCTGGTAGGCCTAGGTATTACACACTAACTGAAAAAAGACAGCCAGAAGCCAATCAAGACATGAGGGCTCCCTGAGATTTTGGCACCCCTCCACTCCACTGTCAACAAACCCGAGTGAGTGTGTGACAGCATGACAGAATGACATCCATTCATATAACTTAAATCTCTTTTATAGTATTTTATATATTACTCATTACTCACTGGCTTTGGTTAGGTTCTCAGACTAACTATGTGGCACATAAACATAGTTAACAATGATTCACAAATAAAGCTAAATCGATTGTAGGTTAATGGGAATAACTTTTGTCCATTTCTGGGAATAAATTGCAAGTGTACATTACCTGCAAGTGCTGCTGATGGCTGCAAACTGCTTTTGCCATTCTTTGCTGAATTAGTAATGTGCGTAAGCAATGAATGCCCAGGCTGTGGGACTTGCATTAATGTTCTGACAATTGCATCATAGCAGTTGAGAAGAACTGCCTATTCACCTATGCTGAAGAAGAGCATTATGGAAAATCTGACCTATATGGTGGAGAATGTTATAGCATGTATGTAATGCTGTTCAAACAAAGAGCCATTGACTCGGAGTTGGCTGGTTCAAGTCTACCCGAAATCAAATCTGACCTATTTTATGATGTTGGTGATGGTGCTTGCTCATATTAAGCCCAATTTACCATATCATGTTACATTATAAGGCAACAATCTTGTTTTTTCATAATCTTTGGCTGAAGTATAGTGATTGTTTCCTGCTTCTGAAACATCTTCTGAGGTTTGCTCACATCACTTTGCACCAGGGGGCGGAGACAAATAATATTCATTAATAATATCACCTCCCACTTCCTCCACCCCCACCTATCAATGAGACAAAGATGCTCTGCTAGCTCAGAGACCCTCCTTGATAAATGCCTCACATGGAAATACTATGCAAATGTCAAAGACAGCTTTTGATGTATTTCATTTTCAGTCATGCATTTTTTATTCATTATTCGTTTTTCGAGGAAATTCCTAAAAAGATGAGAAATAAGACAATCCACTCGCATACGAAAGGACGGAGTCAAGGAAAATAGGTGAGAAAACTGGCAGCTTCCAAACCTGGAGTTCAATAAATTAACAATTAAAGAGAAAAGGGGATGAAAATGCAACCAACTTCTAAGACTGAACTTTCAACACTCTCAGAAATACAGGTACTAAACTGTCACTGGGGCGGCACCCCTCTTGTCACTGGGGTGGTACCGTCAAGGGTACATCTCAGTACCTTTAGCCAGGGAAGATAATTGTTAAATAATCTATTGAAATTAGATTTTCTAAATTGTACTGACTCCACACACCCAGTCTCATCTCCAGGCTTTTTATTTTATTGTTCTGTTTTAAAACATTAGGTTATGAAAAGGTACAAATATGGGCGCACTTACATTGTTTATACCTTGATGAATGAAAAACGTACCTGCACAGAGCCTTCGTTTCTAACACTGAAGGTGTGGAAAAACAAAAGAATGGACTAGCAGCAAAGGGTGGACACAAAAAATCAGTATCAAAATCTGTTGTTGGGGCTCCTGTGTAATTTTACATTAAATGCATTTTTCTATGTTTAAAAATGCTGAAATATGAATAAATTAGAACTTAATAAAGTAAATGAAGGGTGGTCTCTGATTTTTACACAGTACTGTACATCATGATATGAAAAAAGCGCTATTTTTAATTTTTGATTTCCAATTCAATTCACATTGTTTTTAAGAAATGTAGTAATATTGCAATAGAACATGGGAGAAGAATAGATTGGATGCCATGGATTGACAGGAGCACTTTGAGAAGAGTAAATAAATCAATGCAAATTCGGGAAACATAGACAATCAATTCCATGGACTAAGATACAAGGATACAAGGGAAACTGTGAACTGAATTGTTGTTGCCTTCGCACAGTCCTTTCCTGTTCTGCTGGGGTTAAAACCCTTTATCGCCTACTTTTAGGTATCTTATCTACGGCAAACAGGCACAGACCGATCACAGTTTTGCTTGCTCAAATTTTCTGGCGCTAGGTGATCAAAATGTTGATGTTTCAAAGGGACGCATTGCGTAATCAAAAAACAATTGAATATATAAAATTGTTTTAGAAAATAATTTGCTTTTATGGCTGTAATTAGACTTTCCCAGCCCTCCCTGCACTTATATATGCTTATACAGAGCCGTACTTTAACCTCTGTTAGACATAATCTATGCACAGCACATGCTTTAAAGCTAAACTACTGTACACTTCAGTTCTAAAAGCGTGCTCCAGTGCCATTGCTACCCCATGAGGTTATGCAATCTAATAGAGTCCAAGATGCTACGCATTATGCGATAACTCTATTCCTGCTTTCTCGTGACTAGGTTTGAATGCTAGCGTGAGACACTAACTTTACCCTAGAATGAATACGGCAGAGGATATTTATCCAAGATGCTAAGTTAAGCCAAATGGATGTATCTGATTGCCATTTAAGAAGATATAAGATGGCTTTTCTTGTCTATCATGTTTAGCTATAGTTCATCTTTGCAGTATAAATGTTGCTGAATTAGCTTTCTTTGGCCTAGCATTTTAGCAAGTAGCCACTGACTATTAGGAAAAACCTATTTACTGTATGGTCAGTTATCTAATGTGTGTTTTGAAGGACACCAGCAGTGAGTGACAATAACCTTTGCCTTACTCTTTTTAAGTCCCATCAGTTACTCACATGAGAGCGGTCATTCACTATCAGGCCATAGAAGCTGAAGAGGCTAAAAACCCAGACTGCTCTAAGAGCGGTTTTCACCAATGTTCTTGCCATTCAAATAGGTTAGACCGAAGAAGTGGAGAAGATGTTAGGTCAGCACTGTTTAGCATTTTTGTCCTTAGCGTAGGTCACAAGCCTTAGCTTCAACCCTCATTAAGTGGGCACAGTTGAGAAATACGATTAGCTCGCACATGATGTCTACTTGTTAAATTGTAGGTTTAATTGTGAAACCAAGAGGCGTATGCATTTTATTCTGATATTGGATTAGGAAACCAGATTTTCCCATGAGGAATGCTGTAACTATTGTCAGCTGATGGAGGCACTGTCACAAGAACTTTAGATTACTCTGGAAACGGTTCAATACAGTATAGTACGGTATCTTCTAGCCTCTGCTTTAAACGTAGAATAGTGCGAATGTACTGCCCCAGATTTGTTTAATATTTGAGAAAAAGACAGCTAAACATGTTTCACTTTAAATACTCCAGCCAAAATAAAAAATAAACCCTGGTCTACATCTGTTGTAAACATGCTTACTTAATTCATGCAGCAGTGCTACAGTGGTCTCAGAAGTGAGATTTTCCAGGTTATATTATGTTATATTTTAATCCCTTCTGAGAATGAATCTTGAAGGTTAAAGGGACTCTTGAAAATCTTTTTGGGTGAGATCTCAAGGACAGGCTGTTTTCATTGTTAATTTCTTTTTTATTACCTAATGAATGCAGAAGCAAACTGGATAGCTAGCATTGCTGCTAAGAATCTGTATATTTGATTTCAGTTGTACAACTGTAGTAACTGCCTTCAATCATTGTTACAATAGATGAGAGCCAGCATACGTCACTTGCCTGTCATCTGAACCACCATGTCCCATTTTGGGTAAAAAAAAAAAAAAAAACAGGTAAGAGTGCTGGTGCCAAATAGGAAATACTAGTGGCACCATGCCTGAAAGTGGCTGTGTCACATTTTGCATGTCTAACAATAAAAAAAAAGTTTATGTTTCTCTTGTTTCTCTTGAAAAGCCAAGGAAATCCCAGTGTAATGTTAGCCTGTAACAAAGGGGTTACACAGGTACCAGGTAAAACAGGGTCACCTGTATGTTCCCTAAAGTGATTGTCATGATGATCAGCATACTAATCCAAATTCAAAGTGTGTCTAAATGCTGCATTAATGCCAAGAATTGTAAATATGGCAGCCACTGGGTAGTGTTATTCACCCACTTCAATGAAGACAGACTGAATAGCCACTCAAAAACCCCTATTTCATTTCTATTTTCTATATAATGATGCTGGTCATTGGCAATGACATGACACAAATTTGTCTGACTAGCCATAGGATTTGGACTCCTAATAGCTATAAATCAGTAGGGTTTCTACTTCATGCTATTAAACTGTGTGGTTGGTTAGTGTAGTGGTTAACACCTTTGCCTTCTACGCTGTAGACTAGGGTTCAATCCCCCACCAGGGCAAGCACCCTACACTATACCAATAAGGGTCCTTGGGCAAGACTCCTAACACCACCTTAGCCTGTGTATAATGATCAAATTGTAAGTCGCTCTGGATAAGAGCGTCAGCCAAATGATGTAAATGTAAACTGTCGAAGACCTCAGAATTTGTATTTACCGCCAATCAAATTGGAGGGGCTGCTTTTACCCAAAAAGGGGTGGAGGCATTATACAAGGGCAAAGCACCCAGATGTGATGCTCTCCTCTATGCAGAGAATGGAAGTAGCACAGTAAAGTAAAAGCTAAAGTTAGTGGAGTAGCTAGCTGTCTTGATGCTTTAGCTCAGTTTGACTTCTTCTTTCTTTCTGAAAGGGCTAAAGGGTTTATTAATTTTGTGCTGAATAAAGGTAGAATTGCTGTTTTCTGTTTGCTGCGCATTGTAGTGAAAAAAAAAAGATAAATGAAAAATGAAAATGATATAAAACTGCAGATTTTCTCAAACTGATGAGGCTGACAGACATAAAGCTGCGCTACAGAATACTGTCTAGTTTTAGGCTAAAACGCCTCTTTAAAGTCAACGTAAATCATCAGAATGGATTTTTCCATCTTACCATGATGCATTTCTGTGTGAAACAAGCTACTTGGGTAGAAAATTTTTCAGTTTAAAAAAAGTTTAAATGCATAAAAATGATTTGATTGGAGTGTGAAAAGGTGGCGTTCCAAGCAAACATGACAGTCAGCAGAATCTGCCGGATTTTGTAGAAAAGCCAGGAAAAAATAAAAATAACCAGATGTTGCCAATAAATAAAGTACTAACATATTCTGTAGCTTCTGAAACCTAATTCTTTTTTAATGCTTGTAATGAGTATGTTTCTTTTTTTAAGACAGAAACGAGGCGAGCCAATGCTCAGCAGACTAGCCTGTTAGCGTCTGTTTTGCTCTCAAAAGCAAGAGGCCAAGACTTCAAGAAAAAGAAATCTGGTTAAATAAACCCCCACACAAGTGTAATAACCCAACACTTGACCAAAAGACAGACTGTGAATACGTCTGCGTGGGTCACTTCAACATTAGCTGACCCCACTCACAGCATCACAGCCTCTCAGTGAGGCAGAAAAACCTAAAATGTTCACGCAAGCAAACATCCGAAGGTGTTTAGAAATGGGATGAAATTACTACAGTTCAATGAAAGAGCAAAAAATATGATGTTTTTTTTATGACACGTAATGTGATCATGGACTTGAACTAACATGGTAATAAAGTGAATTTTAACATTTAACATTTAATTATTAGGTTGACTTTAAAAGCAGCTTTAACACTGTAGCTACTTATTGCAGTTCTTGTTCTGCACCCAACTCAACCCAACCTCTTTCATTTTTATATAAATTTATATAAAGTTTTCAGCCTTGGGACATTTGGTCCCCATAAATGATTGAAATATGTGACCACAAGACACACAAGCACTAAAACAATAAAGGTGTAAAGACTGAGCTTTGAAAAGCTTGTTGACCATACAGGTCCATACATGTTCTGTCTCTGGGTCTAGACTTAGGAACACAACGTGATTTTGTCTGTATGCAGAAACTGAGCTTTTATTGCTACAAAAGAAACAACACTTTGGATTCTAAGCTTAAAAATGTTTGACTAGATAAAGAGGTGAATGCATTTACCAGCCAGTAGTTTAAAAGAAATATGGTAGGGTTAAAAAGCCCATTCTGGCCAGGGAGAAAAGTAATGACTTACTTATAGAAGTCAATAAGTCATTCCTTATAGAATTTGACTTACTATGTTGAAATAATGACTTATTTTCTTATTTTCAGGCCTGACATCAGGAAGTCATTTACTGGAGCGATGCCCCACCAACCAACCATCATGCCTGATTAAATCAGATTTAAAACAATTAAATCATTGTTTAAAAATGAAAAACCATTTAGCAGCTCTAGAAATGACAGCAATGCCATGAATAAAAAAAAAAATTGAGATAAATAAGGCCAAAGACGTAAAAATAAGCACAATAAAAACAATAATCAACATAGGAGGGTTGGCCTGCATCACTATATGTTAGCTGCCTTTTAGCGTTGTGCGCTCTGGGAAGATTCTATATACTATATACTAGATACTAACCCAAAATATTCAGAAAAGAAGTAATCTTTCAAGATAATAATTGGATTTTTGAGAAGTCATAATTTCAAGAATTTCACATTTTTAATTTGACATACTTCTGCCAGAGAAGGAGAAAATAAATGGCAATAACTAAGAAATAAATGTTTCTATTCTACCTTGACTAAACAGACTTTTTAAATTAAATATATAAGTGTATTTAGTAGTAGTATAGGGTAGAAGTAGTAGCAGTAGTAGTAGCAGGAGTAGTAGCAGTAGAAATAGTAGTAGCAGTAGTAGTAGCAGGAGTAGTAGTAGTAATAATAATAGTAGTAGAAGCAGTAGTAATAATAGTAGTAGTAGCAGTACTAGAAGCAGTAATAGTAGTAATGGTAGTAGAAGTAGTGGTAGTAGCAAAAGCAGTAGTAGTAGCAGTAGTAGTAGTAGTAATAGTAGTAGAAGCAATAGTAGTAGTAGCAGTAGGAGTAGTAGTAGTAGTAATAGTAGTAGAAGCAATAGTAGTAGTAGCAGTAGGAGTAGTAGTAGTAGTAGAAGCAGTAGTGGTAGCAGTAGTAGTAGCAGTAGTAGTAGTAGTAGAAGCAGTAGTGGTAGCAGTAGTAGTAGTAGTAGTAGCAGTAGTAGTAGCAGTACTAGTAATAGTAGTAGAAGCAGTAATAGTAGTAGAAGCAGTAGTAGTAATAGTAGTAGAAGCAGTAATAGGAGTAATAGTAGTAGACGTAGTGGTAGTAGCAAAAGCAGTAGTAGTAGCAGTAGTAGTAGTAGTAGTAGCAGTACTAGTAATAGTAGTAGAAGCAGTAATAGTAGTAGAAGCAGTAGTAGTAATAGTAGTAGAAGCAGTAATAGGAGTAATAGTAGTAGAAGTAGTGGTAGTAGCAAAAGCAGTAGTAGTAGCAGTAGTAGTAGTAATAGTAGTAGAAGCAATAGTAGTAGTAGCAGTAGGAGTAGTAGTAGTAGTAGAAGCAGTAGTGGTAGCAGTAGTAGTAGCAGTAGCAGTAGTAATAGTAGTACAAGCAGTAGTAATAGTAGTAGAAGCAATAGTAGTAGTAGCAGTAGTAGTAGAAGTAGTAGTATGTCACAAAGTACAAGTAATAATTGCAGTACAATTATTTACATAACACAAACTGAGTGCAGTCAGCAAATTCAGTACATATCTAGTATTACAAAGCTAAATAAATAAATAAAATGGTGAGGGCAGAGACAATTACATTTCTCTAGGGTCTGTCTATCAAAAACACACACACACACACACACACACACACACACATACACAGATGTCTTTTATCTTATTTGCTTAGCTTATCTTTCTGGGTCACGGAGGGAGCTGTTATATCAAACAAGATTTATAAATTAATAGTAACTTTTAGTAACAGGCACTTTTCCTTTTCATGTACTCCAAGGTCTGCAGTAGTAACTACATTAGCTCCTTGTGGAATATGTAGCAAGATGGTGTTGTTTTTAAACACCTTACCAACAATACGTTAACATTCACGAGCAGTTCAGGAAGACTTGGAAGGACGTTCCATGTATAAAACGTGCGTGTATGTGGTTCCTCAATCTTGAAATCATCTGAAACATCACTTAGAGCGTAGCCCCAAATACACAAGACTTCAGTCACTCAGAAGCCAGCGAGGACCTCTCGAGTCGTCAACGGCGTGATCATGTGAAAGAGGCATGATGGGGGCGGGGCGTAGTGGCGTCACGCAGCGAGTCGGCCAATCGCGGCCACTGTTTTGCGGCTTCTGATTCGACTGTAAATACCGACTCTGCTGTCCGTCTCCTTTTGCTCTGCGGCTGCAGCTGGAGGACACAACAGAGGCGAGACGCTCATGCACACCGTGCGCGGGATTTTGTTCAAATAAAACATCGAATCCGGCCTGGAATTCAATGTGGTGACCGTCACTTTTTGTGGCAGATACAAGCGCTGACGAAAAAAAAAAACAGCACAGTAAGCAGGCTAGTCGAGTCGCACTAATCAGCCTCTCCGACAAGCTTTTTTTTTGGCTGAAATCTCACCACAAATCGACATCGTTTGGCATTTGAAGCAGAGGGATCTGGTGGGTTTTGGGCGGCTGGCTGCCTGCCTTTCGCCTCGCCGAGTGCCGCAGCCTCGTTGGCCGAATGCTAAAGGATGAGTCAGAGGGACACCCTGGTTCATCTGTTTGCTGGAGGGTGAGTAGCCCCGTAATGACTGCATAGAGGTCTTTGCTGCACGTAACGTTATCGGCTCTCATTCACCCGCATATAAACAAGCCTGCCAGTGTTTTACAGCGGGCTCGGCTCTTCATTCAAAGAACCTGCCTTTCTCGCTCCGTCATGGCCAGTACTCACCTACCCCAGCTCACCTAGGCCTGCTAACGTTACCCCTAACACGAAGCTCAGCGTCTTGTTCCAATTTACCCGTTCCACCTTAAATGGTGCAGCAGTTACGTTCTCGGCTCAGGCGCCACAATGTAATCGCTGCATCATTTAAGGTGGAACGGTCAAATTCGAAAGGGAAGCTAATTTCAGCCTCGTACGGCTAACGTTAGCTCGCTTAGCACGAAGGTAATTTGAAGCTCGCATTATTTTATATAATTACGTTGCTGCGAATGTAAAAATACACAGCTTAGTATATATTTACAGCTACGTGAGTCAACCAGCGAGCTAGCTGGAAGCTAACTTTGTTTCTATGACGAACGTCACTAGTGGTAACGGTAGGTTAACTGTCAGTGTCATGTAATGTAACACTACAACCTCCTGCTATTGTTTCTGGAATATTCTAGACGGCGAGGTGTTTCACACATGGACGTTATTCCCGTTTATCGAAGTAAACAACGAGAAAATGATACGTTTTTAAATAAACGAGCGGTTTATGTTGCGTTTATCCGAAAAAAGTCCACAAAATCAGGCTAATTTATGCCAGCCGGTCTGTGGCGAGATGTTTTGACAGCAACCACTCACTGACTTGTAGATACTCCTATAAAAAAGATGGTTCTTCAGGGGTTCTTTAGTAAAGACAGTGGTCCTATTTTGAACCACGGGTTCTGTGTAGACCTATTTCATGTCTAAATGATTCATTGCATGATGAAATGCTGCTTCAGATGAATGGAGATAGAAAATGCGTCCATACAGCGTTTTCAGTGGTGCTGTATAGAACCATTGTCAAAAAGGTTCCATGTATAACCATATGCAGCGCGTTCTCCATCAGTCTGAAGAACCGTTTCACCATGCAGAGAACCATTTCAGCATCAAATACGCATAGAACATAGTTATTTGGGCATGCGCGCTGTTTCTAGAATGACTGGACAGTACGCTGAAGGACAAAAATAAGTCCTAATCTCTAAGTTGGACGCTGGCACCAGCCTAACAAAAGGTCAAACTGCGGGGGCGACTGGCCGTGGTGCTGTGCTATACGGCAGGTCATCTTAGGTGGATCATTTCTTAGAAAGAAACCCGAATTGTGGGTATAAACAAGCATTTGCAATTAGTTGAGTTAGAAGTGGAAGCAAAAGGTATAAGTAACAAGTGTTTGGCGTGTTGCGCTTGTCTTAAGTTATACTTCTTCAATCCCACCTCCGCATTTAACCCATCCGTGAAGTGAAACACCACATACACACTAGTGAATACACACACACTAGGGGGCAGTGAGCACACTTGCCCGGAGCGGTGGGCAGCCCTGTCCACAGCGCCTGGGGAGCAATTGGGGGTTAGGTGTCTCGCTCAAGGACACCTCAGTCATGTGTTGTCAGCTCTGGGGATTGAACCAGCAACCTTCCGGTCACAGGGCCAGTTCCCTAACCTCCAGCCCACGACTGCCCCCAACTGCTTCACACAGAATTCCACAGAAAATTAATACACAAAATTGTGACGTATATTAAGATATTGCCTAAGTCTAAGATATTGCATTGCAGTCGCTTTGAGATAAGATTTGCACAAAGATGTATAGTCTGTTCATGGTGAAGAGGTACATGCAGGGCACTGTAAGACAAATTTCCCAGGCCATTGCGGATAGTAAATAATATGGCTGTACTTGCGTTATAGACCGATTCCTAGTTCCTGTCACCTCTGTAAAGAAATTTGAGTCCGTGTGTTTGCTCTAATACTTCATTTCATATCAAACCACTCTGAAGGACCTTGTTTTATTGATGATATTATGCAGAGAAAAAGTGGAGGTCCCCTTTAAGAGCTACTGTGACCAAGAACTTGGCACGGACATGTGAAAGGCAGGGTTGGTGGGCATGCAGAAATGGGAGTGAACGTGGACATGGCCGCAGTAGCCAGTATCTGTCTATCAAAAGGGGAGTACGCATGCTTTAAAAGGGCCTGTCTTGGTGTCCAAATAGCATTCTCGTGATCGTCAAGGTCCCGAATAGTAAGATGCAGTGGCCACGCTTTCCTCTTGCCCCATATTTAGGACAGTTTTTGTGAAGTTACACTAAAAGCGAAGCAGAACTTTGTGTATCAAAGTACATTTGACTTTGTACTCTTCTACTCAGTGACTTGTGGAGACATCTGCTGGATGGTTGTGTGTCTATTAGTAAAAAAAAAGGTTTAGACTATCTCAACAAAAGTCATTGATGTTTTCTGGTGACTTCCTGCGTAGGGGTTCAG
Source organism: Pygocentrus nattereri (assembly GCF_015220715.1). Classification (NCBI taxonomy): domain Eukaryota; kingdom Metazoa; phylum Chordata; class Actinopteri; order Characiformes; family Serrasalmidae; genus Pygocentrus; species Pygocentrus nattereri. The sequence goes on from NC_051212.1 coordinate 49,631,354, forward strand.
ATCGGAGGCAACCGTGCAGAACAAATTAGCTGTTTTTTGTCTGATAACAGCTGAAGGAAATTAGCCACCGTGGGATGTTAGGAGTGAGATTTAGCCGGAAGGCTGAGCTTCTAAAAGCAATCCTCCATTATCTCTAATGGAAGGTCAGGTTGACCCCATAGGTTGCTTTTTGGATTTCGGATTTCAGAGCGATTTTGAGCGCCAGACGTCCAAGCTTAGCACACGTGGATTTTGATTAATAGCTCTGAATAAACTAAAGATCAGACTGCCTACTTGAATGCAGTCAAACATTTGTCAAAACTGGTTTTCCCTTCTTTGCTTTTGCTGTTTTAGGTCACTGTTTAGGCCTTGACACTTACTTTTATTCTCGAGTGGTCTCTTTAAGCACAGCACATGAAATGCTAATGCATAGTAATAGTCTTTTTCCAGCAATACGAATGATTAACCAGTCCGTTTGGGGAATGATTCTAGCTTGCTTTCATTTTGTTGGATTTTTCCCCTTTTTCCTTCCCATTTTGCACTAAATATTTGCTGCACTTCCCTTTTCTACCAAAGAACATAACTTGGCTGCCAAGAAAGTCCAAGAAGGCATCGGTTTCTGCAGAAATGTAGGGGGAGCCGAGCGAAAGGCAACTTTGTTTTGCTCCTGCATCTGTATGTGATCTCGTTTCCACACACAGCCGCCAGCGAACGAGCGAGTGAGTAAACTCCAGCAGTAACAAACGGGAGGCCACTGTATCTGGGGCGAAGGTCACGGCTGCCTGTATGTGGGTCGGCCTTTTTGAAAGGCGGGGTAAAAATAGGTTTTCGGAGAGAGAGAGAGAGGACGATTCACAGTCTGCTGCTTCGGTCAGGACGAGTGGCACATTAATCAGCGCGCACCGTTTTCCACATTAGAGCGAAGGTGGCACGGTCTGGCACGTTACGTAAAAAGGTCTCAGCTTGCTGGCAAGCATGTAACAGTGAGGTCATCAAAAATGGGGTCTTGGTAACTCTGACACCAGGTTGAGGGATCGATGAAGGGAGTAGACGGTGAAAGCTGAAACGTGAGAAGTTCATAGTTTGCGTTTGTAACTGTTGCACTGAACCCATGAAGCTATGAAGTCTGAGGCGGCCCTTTATTTAATTTCCAATCTAAGCCACCGTTGAGTCCCTGTTACTGATTTTTTAGGAGATATTTCTGGGGAAATTAGATGTAAGGTAGTCTCTTTGCATAAGGAAATGAAAATCAAAGGAAAAAGACGTCGCGTTCACGTCTTAGGGGTGGGGTGTCCTGATTCTTTTTGAGATAGAGGGGTAGGGTGAAGTGTTAGGGCTACAGTTTTTCAGAGGCCCACTCAAGACGGCTGCACATGCGACCAAGAAACACACAAATGTGAATATTTTCTCCGTTTAAAAATGCGATAAGCATTGTGTTATCTCAGGTTTATGTCATTTCCATATATTATGGGCCTTTTTGTCATAACAAGCATAACGTTGCTAGTAATGTGTTGATGTCTCTGTAGCTTACTAGCTGAATTCCACCATTTCCACCATGCTGGGGCCTCAGGCTTCAGAGCTGCTGCTCCATTTACGGTGGAACGGGGCAAATAGCTGACTTCAGCTTTATATCACTGAAGAATTTGGAGTGGTTGATTTAATAAATAATTGACCCCCTTTTTTGAAAGCATATGATTCCCTAAATTTACCTAAAGCCCAGCAGTGAGGAGCTGAACTTTACCCTCCTGCTATCACTGCAGCCTGGCAGGGTCGCCTACAGTGCAGTGCAAGTGGTCTGTTAATTAAGTTCTGCTCTTTATTATTTGAGGGCCCCATTTTGTAGGGAAGATTTCAAACCCCACCCATTGTAAATCTGTTCCAAGGGGCAACAAGATACTTGAAAACAAGGGTTAGGGGTAAATATAAAAAATGGGACTGGGGCTATCTCTGGCTGTGTTTACATGCAGAGATTTTTGCCAGTCCGATTGAAAACAATCGGATTACGGATTCAGACTGAGGTGCTTCTCACTCTGCTCAACAATCTGATGAAAATCTTCGTTTACGTCCTGCCACAAATAATCCAATACAAAATGACGCTCATGCGTGGAGTGCCGCTTAGAGTAAACGTTACCATGACGGCAAACCTCACGTGACGTCCAGTCGGCACGCTTGTGTTTTTAATGGTTTTAACTGATGTCAGGCTCAGAAAAATGTCCTTCACATGTATTTATAAAGGAAGACACAGAAGCTGGACGTCCGTCCCACCGCCGTATTTAACGTATTAATTCAGAGGATTATCCACCTCGTTCAATCGGATAGAAATTGTATTCCAATTGGCCTCAAACGGATTAGTCTATTCCGATTGGGGTGTTTACATGGACGTATTCTATTCCGATTGAGCTATTAGTCAGAAAATGCAACCACGTTCTAAGACTGAACTTTGGAGGTTTGGAAATTTGCAGATTTCTTTGAAAAACTGAAAGCTGCTAACCTGAAAAGCATAGAAGATTGAGCAAAAGCAAAGGGTGGACACAGTAAATACTGAATCATGTGTTAAAGAAAGTAGTTGAATCATTTTCTGTTGTTTTCTGTTTTTTCCCTGATGCTAAAAAAGAATATGGCGCTTATTGGCTGTTTTGACTGGCGATTAAATCAGTGTAGTGAGGTCTGTGGCTTTTGCACAGTGATGGGAATCATGCAAACTGGTTGCCTCAGTCCACAGCGAGGTAACTAACCTCAAATAGAAGTGGTTTCTGAAAGTGTGACCAGAGGTTTTTAGAGATAACTTTGTCTCACGGTATTGAAACCACATAAGCAAGTCTGAGATTAACACAGAGGTAAGTATGTAATGATTCGGGCAGTTTTCCCAGTGCTAATTAATGTGTAAGATCACTACTTGTTAAATTAGCCTTGTAATTCCAGTGCAGAACTAAAGAAGCAAACTTCAGCCACTAACAATGTCCAGATGATGGACAAGTGAGATACGGTCGAGGTTGAGTTTAATCTGTACGTTTAAACAGATGAGGTAATGTGGTTCGCTTCAAGACGACCCTGAAGGTGGCCTGGAGGCCTCAGCGTTCTGTACACGTGTTCACCATAACGCCGTCTACGCTCACCTTCGTACCCACCGCATACTCACATTGGCGCACACACGGGGGCAACACATGCTCTCGGTGAACTTGACCCACATCCAGCTGTCCCTTTTACCTAATAGCATGACTGTATGACTATAGTATTCACGTACACTTGACTAGCTGTCAATTCCAAGATAAACACAGCTGCGTGTACAGCAGTACACTCGTTTTGATTGAAGGGGAATTCCATAACATTTTTCCAATTTTCTGCTTAGTTCAGTTGCTAAGGAGCTAACACTTATTCTTATACACTTATAGTGGTTGGAATTGACATTCTTCATTCTGGAGAAACTTACTGAGTCAGAATTGCTCACAGTGGTGGTGATAGGAACCAGACGTCTGAAGAGTTTAATGCGTTTAAAGGCTCCCTAACATTTATCAGACACCTGACCAACTCAATATAATATCAACACTTTGCCTTTATTACAGCTTCCATTCTTTTCAGGAGACTTTTTGTTTGCAAAAGAATCTGCAGGGATATTTCTCACAGCTAAAAAAAAGGAAAGTTCACTCTTAGAAGTTGGTTGCATTTTCTGCTTCTTGCAGTGCAAGCTGTCCCAAACACATTGTGATGTTGAGGTCTGGACCCTGGGCTGGTCAGGACATTGTTCTGAGATCAGCAGCTGCTTTGTTTGATTTGATATGCAGATTATCTTTGTCTTTCTCTAATAAACAATATCTTGACAATTTTTTAGACTCAGCATTTCAGCGTTGAGTTGTCTTCTTCCTGTGGTAGGATGGACAAAAACACCTGTGGGTTTAAATGAGAGTGGAGCTTGATTTTCTCCTCTCTCTAAGGGATGAAAGCTTTAGCTATTGTTTATCTCGTGGTGACAGTTTTGGCGTGTCGTTTCCCGTTTTGACAGGAAATTAAATAAATGAAGGGTTTCCGCTGATTTTTGCACTGAACATCGGGATTTGTGTACGTCACTAATTTCAGTTTTTTTCTTTTTTGAAGATTAAGCTTTCAGGGTCAGAATAGCTTTGTATAGATTTTCTTCCCACTCGTCAGGTCTTTATGTTCTTGTTAGCATGCTATGAAATTCCTCTCATAACCTCTCTTTCTGTCTTGGCCTTTCTGTGTAGCTGTGGGGGCACCGTTGGTGCCATTTTGACGTGTCCACTGGAGGTGGTGAAGACAAGGCTGCAGTCGTCCTCGGTAACGCTCTACATCTCTGAGGTGCAGTTGAGCACCGTCAATGGCGCCAGCGTGGCCCGCATGTCCCCTCCTGGACCCCTGCACTGTCTCAAGTGAGTACTTCCATTATGTCCCAGTTCACACTGTGTGGTGATTTCAAATATATGGATACTGCTCCTCGTTTTCTGGTTGAAAGTCTGCTGATGGTGTATTTTGAAGGTGGGAGGAAGCGGTTCGGGGGGATACGTGAGGGTGGGCTGTTTGAATGTTTGCTTTTTTTCTGCTTGATGGCTTGTGCAGAGAACATTACTAGGAATTGCTAGGTTAATATATTAGGAATATCATGTGCATTTTTTTAGCCTGTACTTGAATGGCTTGTCAGGATTTCTTCAACGTAATGGAAGGTGGGGTTGATCTATTTGTTCAATGCATGCTGGGTACTGTAGTAAAACAACACTGACACAAAAAGCATACAAAATCTTTGCTTTCTTTGCTTTGCTAGTTTAGGCCAATATGCCCCTTTAAGCAAAAAGTGACCGTGCTGCCCACAATGACCTAAGGTATGCAGATGTCTTGTTTTGTTTTGTTTTTTTCCTTAGGATGATAAAGCTGCACTCTTTGTACAACCACTGGAGTGCAGATAATAGTAGTTCATATTTACACCCTCTTTTCTGGTGCTGGTTCATTGTGTAATTTTGGCTGTAGAGCTTGTTTTGATGGCAGGTTCCATTCCTTAGTAATTGGACAGAATGTTCTCCATGGCCTTTGCCCCTGTTCCACTGCCTCTACCTGCCTGCAGTTAAATGCCAATCACAGATGATTCATAACTGTCATTGTCAGCATGTGCCCACAGTAATAGGGTGTTATATCATTGGGCTGCCTTAATAGTTACCGCCTCTCGTTTTGAACCCAGTGGACATGCTGGCATGTAGCACATGTAGTGTAAATGTACGGAAAATATCTCCGTAATCTTGAGATTCAGTGAGTGCATTTACATACACTTAATAGTTTGATGATAGCAGAAGATCTGAGGTTTTGTCTGTTCAGAGTCACGAGTCAAGCAGTAATCTGATTTCTGCTTTGCAGCCAAGCAATAAACTCGTAGAAGAAATTGTGATGTAAATATAACATAAATTATCAAATGACTTAGCAAAAATTGTGAGTGCATATTATCTAGATGACGAATATTTAACTCCTTCATACTGTCGCTCTACATTGCTCTATTAATCTCATGTAAGACGTTAAATAACCAGACCCAAATCAATTAATGACGATGATGATGATTAAGTGCATCTAAACACACTCTGTGATGCTTAAATAGGTCATTGTTGGAGATTGGAATGTTTACCATATGAATATTTAATGTTACAAAGCAACACAAGCCGAGTGGTTCCCAGGGCTGTATCGTGCCGTTCCGCACGGGTGCTGACTTGTGAGACCGTTCATGGTTTCTGCTGCTGTGCTGCTAAATCAGAATCAGAAAACATTGAACAAAACTACGCAGAAGAGTGGCTAACTGCTAACGGCCTAATATCTACACACACACCAGACATGAGACTTTGACCTCTAAATTTTTTTTTAAGCACAGTAGAGCAAATCAACAGATAGCCAATGCCTTATGTCATCCCGTTGAACCGTCCTGTGATCTGGAACACGAAACATGCATAGTTTTGGAGGGGATTTTTCCAGTGTGGCACTACTGACTTTTTCCTGTTCTAATTTATCAAACCTTGAAGTGGAAAAAAAAGATTTACTATCCATTTAGCTAATATTTGTTGCTGGGGTATCCCAGGTGGTTGCTAAGGTGCTGCTAGGTGTTGCTATTATGCAACACTGCTGTCAGGAAAAAAAACACAGACCAGTAAACTCACAGGAGAAGAAAAAAACATTCTTAACTTAATTTTCATGGTTTTAGCTCAAATCTGTAGTAGTGTTGCAACTTGATTGTAAGAAAATAAATATGAAGGCCAAGTTTGCTTTTTCAGACCAGCTTATTTGATTGTCAGCTGAAATTGTGATTCACTTCCATGGCTCCCCTCTGTGTTGATAGATGGGCATTCCTCTTTGGCTTTCTCTCTGCTAGAGTATTTCCACATTTAGCAGAGCCATGTGCTGCTGCAGACTTTTTCTGACTGGGTTTTCTTTTTGGTCTGCTGGGAAGTAATGTGGCAATCCAAATGCGTTGTATCACATCTGAGGGGAAAAAAAAAGGAAAACATGGAAAAGTAGGTCAGCAGAGAATTCCTAACTGAGGCAGATGAAGTAGCAGAAAGTCAGTGTTGTGCACAGAGGGCCTGTGCTTGTGACTCAGCACATTTTGGAGGCTTTTGAGGGAAAGAGGAAAGGGCTTTACGTAGCTTGTGTTTTTGTGTCCCTCCCTCAGACCTTTTTTTATAACCATATACATAATTAATGTCAATGTGCTGCCTGCAGGAAGCATGAAGCAAAAGCATGATGTCTAAGAGCAAGCTGGAGATGGAGAGACCTTCTGAAATGCCACAGTTTGTCCAAATGCAATATTATATGCCAGAAATTCTTTTGTAGTGGGTGTTTAACCACATTTGTCTTGGCTTTTGGTGTATCTGTACACTTGGAACAGCCGTTTTAAGCAGTCTTTGGGTTTTTTGAATGTAACAATACTCCTTCAGTCAATTTTCCAAGAAATTCCTCATAAGGAATTTCCAAGGAATGCTTGCATGTAGGTTTAGGTGCTTCAGTTGGACTATTGATGCCATACTGAGGACAGCAGAGCAAATGCCTGATGCCATGGCAACAAGAAGTCACATCAGTGTTTCCATTATTAAGTCTTGCTGATGGCTGGCTCGCGTCATCCCGTTCAGCTGTTAATAGAACCAAGCTTTCATTCCTAGATTTCAGCAGCGGGTCCTTTTTTTTTCCTCCCAGACTAGACATGGAGCTTATGATGTCTGCATGCTCTGGGATTCAATGTGAATCTGATCAAAATCACCATGAATTCAATTTAAAAAGGCCTGATGCACAGTACCTTCTCCTTAGCACTGGTCAGTTGGCCTAAAATTGTGTGGATCTTTTCTTTAAGCTAATCCATTTTGACTTGGACGTCCTCCAAACAGTGGAACCTTGGTCCCCCCAAAAAACAGGTTTTGGTCCATTTCTTAGTGCACTCAAGTTCAGGTGGCTGCTGGCAGGAATGGATTTCTTTTTTATTACAGCAGGTTTAGAATTGTCGTTTCATAGCTATACTGGAGCAAATTTCATGGCTATATATTGGAGCAAATTAACAGTAAAATTCCATGATTCTGTGACCAATCATTTTTTTGTTCATACCATTTTAGGAGCCTCTGTGTTGGGGTTAGAATGCAAGAATAGAAACAAAGCATTGGTTCAGCTCAGAGCAAACTAATTGATTTTAATTTTCATTTTCTGAGCCCTGCTTATTAGACCTGTAGCCAGTCTCAGTTAACCGAGTAAACATGGTAACAGGTCCTTGGAGCGTTAACAAATGAAGTCATTAATTTATTATAATGACATTGTGCAAACTATTGCAAGACACTGCTGCTATTTCCATGCCACACATTGTGTTCATCACAATTTATCTTACAGTTTAAACATACTGAGTTTCCTGTATCAGTAACATATTTACTGTAAGGATGATGTGCTTGTAGAAATGTGGCTGTGGCTGATCTTCTACACCATTATACTTAAATGGCTGTACATATTGGCCAATAACAATACAAATGCAGAAAATTAAGCTAAACCTCTTTGGATTGAAATGAGAGAGAAATATTTATGATTCTGCACTATTTCTGGTCTTACTCTTGTTTATTTATGTATCTCTATATATGTATATATGTATGTATGTATGTATACACACACACTTTCTAAACCGCTTATCCTTCTGGGTTACGCTGTGCAATAAAACACTAAAATACAATAGTATGTGTGCTCCTTTTCAGCACCCCATTCAAGCCATTTAAATTGTGCCCTCAATTTGCTGCACTGATGCTAATCTATCTGTCCTCTCTGTTTGTCTTAGGTTGATATTAGAGAGAGAAGGTCCTCGTTCACTCTTTCGAGGACTGGGACCTAACCTAGTGGGAGTGGCTCCATCAAGGTACGTCTCCTGGGTAGATAAATGACATTCAGACACACACTTTGATATTACTGTCCTGAAAGAAGTGAACTTCTATGCACTGCTATCTACCACATTGTCTAGAATTTATTGGCACATTTCCAGTCTTTTGTTGACGTTGGTGTTTAACACACTTTATAAATGGTACAGTTTTCAGGACCACCCAAATACTGACAATACCGTTTGTTATGGTCCCAACAACAACTACATTTAAAAAAGCTAACATGTCAGTGCTAAACGCAATGAAGTGCTCATGTTTACTAGGATAAACAATGAAAACTCTCTTATAAAGCTTGTTTTGAAGGAAGGCTTTACTGTAACGATTTGGCAGCAGCAGTCATTTCATAGTCCACAACTTCAGAAGTGCTTTTAGCTGGCATTGCATCATGTTGAAGAAACAGACTCATAACAATTTCAAGAAATGTTATGGGGGAGATTAGATATAAGATAACCCACTTGCACAAGGAAGGGAACAGTTAATGGGAAAAAAACAGTATCTAACAGTGGAGTTCAGAAAATGATTAAAAGTAAATGGGTCTCCTAACAACTGCAGCTGAGCTGCTTTTGGAGATTCTGATCCTTTTAGCATTTGCAAAAAACGTTCCGATTGCTAAAACAGCCAATTCAATCTCTTGGTTGTTGCCATGCCAACACCAAAGAAGACTGTCTTTGGTCAGGAAGTTCGTGTCACAGCAAAAATTGGCAAAAATTGTACAGAGGGCAGATAAAATAGTGCTGCATTTTCGCTGTCCGAAAAAAAGAGACTTTGCACCTTTTCCCAGCACCTAGTTCTCTAATCATATCAGATTGACTTTGCTGCAGACTCATGGGTTTCTTGTGTGAACTGTACTGTGATGAATAGGTCTTATAATTCCATCTAGCAGTGTGTTTTCTACTGGGATTTTCTCCATTACTGGAGCTAGAGATGAAACATTTTCCTTTCTGAACCATTGCATAACTGCGTATTAATCATATCTCACTTCCTTGAAAGGGAATTCCACAGATTTTTCACCTTTTTACATAATTAAAAGAGTAAGATGTAAAGAAAAATGCCCTGTTGATGATTGATCAGAGTAGCATGCTGTCTAATGATGTAAAATCATTTATGGCACACGGGTACATGCAGGACAGAATAGTGTTGAAAGAAGACTTTTTTTGTTTTTAACACTTTGTCATTGCATATATAAAAAATACGTATGTGGAAACATAGTAAATACGATAAGTTGTATTGGTGTTAATAACCCCTATGAAAAGACTAAAACAGGACTTGTGTACCCTGCCCGGAACAGGGTTACCGGGACCCCATCCTGGAGCCAGGCCTGGGGGACGGGCACGCCAGCGAGCGTCTGGTGGCCGGGCATTTACTCATGGTGCCCGGCCGGGCCCAGCCCGAAGGAGTTACATGAGTTCCCCCCTCCCATCGACCCACCACCAATGGGAGGGGCAGTAGTAGGGGTTCGGTGCTTTGTAGATCGGGCAGTGTCCGAAGGCTTGGGCCTTGGCGTTCTGATCCTCGGTTGCTGAAACTGGCTTTTGGAACTTGGAACATTACCTCACTGGCAGGGAAGGAGCCTGAGTTGGTGCGCGAAGTTGAGAGATACCGGCTAGATATAGTCGGGCTCACCTCAACACACAGCTTGGGCTCTGGGTCCAATCTCCTTGAAAGGGGCTGGACTTTATTCTTTTCTGGAGTTGCCCATGGTGAGAGGCGGCGGGCTGGTGTGGGCTTTCTCATAGCCCCTCGACTCGATGCCTGTATGTTGGGGTTTTCTCCGGTGGACGAGAGGGTAGCTTTCCTACGCCTTCGGGTTGGGGAACGGGTCCTGACTGCTGTCTGTGCTTATGCACCGAACAGCAGTTCAGAGTACCCAGCCTTCTTAGAGCCCTTGGAAAGGGTGCTTGAAAGTCCTCCTCCTGGAGACTCTATTGTCCTACTGGGGAACTTTAACGCTCACGTGGGCAATGACAGTGAGACCTGGAGGGGTGTGATGGGGAGGAATGGCCTCTCTGATCTGAACCAGAGTGCTGTTCAGTTTTTGGACTTCTGTGCAAACCACAGTTTGTCCATCACGAACACCATGTTTGAACAAACGGATGTCCATAAATGCACATGGCACCAGGACACTCTAGGCCGCAGTTCAATGATTGACTTTGTAGTCGTGTCATCTTGCTTCCATGCGTTTTGGACACTCGGGTAAAGAGAGGAGCTGAGCTGTCAACTGATCATCACCTTGTGAGTTGGATCAGGTGGTGGGGGAAGATGCCGCTCAGACCAGGCAAGCCCAAACGTATAGTGAGGGTTTGCTGGGAACGTCTGGCAGAAGAACCTGTCAGATTGATCTTCAACTCACACCTCCGTCAGAACTTTGACCAGATATTGGGGGAGGTGGGGGACATTGACTCAGAATGGGCCATGTTCCACTCCTCCATTATTGAAGCGGCTGACTGTAGCTGTGGCCGTAAGGTAGTTGGTGCCTGTCGGGGCGGTAATCCTCGAACCCGGTGGTGGACACCCCAGGTGAGAGATGTCGTCAAGCTGAAGAAGGAGTCCTACCGGGCATGGTTGCCCTGTGGGACACCAGAGGCAGCTGGCATGTATCGACAGGCTAAGCGATCTGCGGCTTCAGTCGTCACCAAGGCAAAAACCCATGTGTGGGAGGAGTTTGGTGAGGCCTTGGAAAGTGACTTTAAGTCGGTTCCAAAAAGATTCTGGCAAACCGTCAGGCGACGGGAAGGGAAAGCAGTGTGCCACTAGCACTGTATATAGTGGAGGTGGTGTCCTGCTGACTTCGACTGAAGACGTCATTGGGCGGTGGAAGGAATACTTTGAGGACCTTCTCAATTCCACCGACACGTTCTCCAGTGAGGAGGACTGGGGACATGGGAATAGGCTTGTCCATTACTGAGGCCGTAGTCGCTAAGGTAGTTAAGAAGCTCCTTGGTGGCAAGGCTCCAGGGGTGGATGAGATCCGCCCTGAGTTCCTCAAGGCTCTGGATGTTGTGGGGCTGTCTTGGCTCACACGCCTTTTCAACATTGTGTGGACATCAGGGGCGGTGCCACTGGATTGGTTCATGGGAGTTTGCCCAACCAGTCCACATGTGCTTTGTGGATCTGGAGAAGGTTTGCAGCCGAGTGTGAAGCGGCCGGGATGAGAATCAGTACCTCTAAATCCGAGACCATGGTTCTCAGGCGGAAAAGGGCGGAGAGCCCTCTCAGGGTCGGGGAAAGGCTCTTGCTTCAAGTGGAGGAGTTCAAGTATCTTGGGGTCTTGTTCACGAGTGATGGTAAAAGGGAGCGGGAGACAGGCGGATTGGTGCTGGGTCAGCAGTGATGCGGGCTCTTTACCGGTCTGTTGTGGTAAAGAAAGGGCTGAGCCATAAGGCAAGGCTCTCGATTTACTGGTTGAACTACGTTCCCACCCTCACCTATGGTCATGAGCTTTGGGTAATGACCGAAAGAATAAGATCGCGAATACAAGCGGCCGAAATGAGTTTCCTCCGCAGGGTGTCTGGACTCTCCCTTAGAGATAGGGTGAGAAGTTCGGTCATCCAGGAGGGACTCGGAGTAGAGCCGCTGCTTCTTCACGTCGAGAGGAGCCAGCTGAGGTGGTTCGGGCATCTGGTTAGGATGCCTCCTGGTTGCCTCCCTCGGGAGGTGTCACAGGCAAGTCCACCTGGGAGGAGACCCCGGGGAAGACCCAGGACACGCTGGCGTGACTATATCGCCCAGCTGGCCTGGGAGCGCCTCAGAATCCCCCTTGCAGAGCTAGTGGAAGTGGCTGGGGAAAGGGAGGTCTGGGCCTCATTGCTTAGGATGCTGCCCCCGCAACCCGAACCCCGGAGAAGCGGAAGATGATGGATGGATGGATGTATTGGAGTTGTAGACTTTGTGTCCTCTGGTTTATGTCACTCTCCTTGAACAAAATGAATGAGCTGAGTTCATGTATTGAGGTCAAGTTGTTGAGTGTTTTTCAGCATTTTCCAACTTGTGTGATATGGAGTAGTAATTAAGATTAGACAGCTCTGCTCCGAGAGGGTCTTCCCAGGTCCATACATCTAGGCCTATAATTTCCTTATCTGAACCTGATATGTATGTAACTGGGTCAATGACTTGAAGCCTAAGTTTTCTGTCCGACAGCATATATATACACCCTGAGTTGCAATTTACCCCAGTGCTCTTCTCTGATTGGCAGTTTATGAATGTTTACAACCTAAGTAAATTACAAATGAACTCTTAAGTACCTTTGTCTTCATAATACCCTTCACTTGGGCCATGATAATTACATCAGACTCCTAGAACTAGGTGAGTTCACTGAGTTGGTAAAGAATCTGCTTATGAAACATGCACAGCGATGCTGTGTTTACGTGTTGGTGGTAGAGAGACAACAGCAAACCAGACATTCCAGTGTTTTCAGTGCAGCAGTAATGTCACCAAATTCTGCCACTGCCTACGACAATCTTCTGTTGACCTCAGTGAGTAGAATGTTCCCTCATGAATTTACTAAAGTTTTTCTGGAGACCACAGCGACAATAACAAGTCTTGCAATTAGACCATTGGGGAGTGCAGAGTTTTTACGATGGGCATAAGTTCAGTCTCATCCTTTTTAAACCATTAATTGATAATGTCATTAGGCTGTAATCTATTCATTTGCTCCGTCATTGCATTTGGTGTCAGTAGAGCAATGTGCCAGACATTTTTTTAGACAATGTAAAAAAACAGCGGTTTTACAAGCCTATAGTATTAATGTTAGCACTTGGCACCATAGCCTGTTATTAAAGTCTGCTACAATTAATTAGGCTGGCCTCTTTCTAAATCTGAATCCTCATCATTTGAGCTTTCGAGGACACCGCTCTTAATACATGTTAGTTAATAATTGCTGAAAACGTTAGAAGGCTGAACTGTTTGACTGTTAAATTATCTTTTTTTTCTGTGATTTTATTTGTTCATTTTTTGTGCGGGCCTGAAATCATCATGTTTAAAAAATGCACTGGAGCCACCCTTAGCATGACACTGCCCCTAACACTATAATGTTATACAAGCTAGAGTGCTTTAGCAGGTTTTCACATTTTTTTTAATGTGAATTGTTGATGGCCTAACTTTATTTGGCTAAGTTATGCTAGTAATACCTACTGCTAACTTGCATATGACGTGTGACCATACAGCCACATTTTTGTGCATCACTGTCCTTAATTCTTTTGGGTTTCACAGCTGGAACGGCTGCCTCATGACCAGCGCACTGTTATGTAAAGGCCTCTCTCAGATCTGTTGGAAAGCAGCCAAAACTGGCGTACATGCACCGGTTTGCATGCTGTGCTGTCTGCAAGAGTGCTGACTTACACGACAGTGTGCCTCGACGCTGTGAATGAGCCCGACTCATTCTGTCTTAATCTGAGCTACCGCAGTGCTCTGAATTCCTCTGGCTTCATCTTTTTTTTTTTTTTTTTGTCCAGTTGCTTAAAATAAACCCTGACTGAAATCTGGGATGGCTTCCTCACGTCGGATTGGTGGGAATGAGACAGATGTGGAAGCTGGCATGGGATTGGCCAGACGTATGATTGGCACGGATTGGCTGCACACGGGGGGGAAAAGGAGGTGGCTTAGCTTGTGGAAATGTACTGGCTCCCTCAGCCGTGGAATTAAGCATCTCTGCTGTAATCTAATGGCTGCTCAGGCAGTCGGCGCTTCATCTGGCACACGTTCAGAATGGCAGAAGTAAAAATCTGCCTGTGTGTGATGGTTACGTAAGCTAGGAGGCTACACACGCGGCACAGGGGCTTAAAGCTAGAAGGGAAATTTTGATTTGCCGTAATCCTGTTTTGTGAGTGGGTGGCTCTGGGCTAAATTGCCTAGTACAGAGAAAAAAAACCAGTTCTAATACTTGTGATCCAGTCGAGGCGAGGCTTACCCTTACTTACACTATCTTCTAAAAATGGAATACTGTGCATCAGGGCTCTGGTGCTTTTCCTGCATTAGCTCACAATTGGCATCACTATATTCACAAGACAGTTTGGTTCATATCACAGCATGAACGTGGCAACAGAAGGTCCATGAGGCCACTGTATGTGATTGTGTTATTGGAGGGTCTGTGAGATAACTTGGCATTTTCTCTTGATGGTAGGAGGGGGAGGTGAGACATGATATTACTGATTAATATGATTTTTCTTGTAATCAAGACATCTTAGAGGCATTCATCTAAAAATGTCTTTTTAAATGATGAGGTATGATGAATCATGCTTAATATGACCTGGAACATGATTTCCATGATCAGTTCTTTCATTCATTATGACTCCGTTTAATCAGCTAATTGGGTCAAGTGAAGTGTTCCCATATTTTTGAAATGGTCCTGTACTGTAGTCTCTGCTGTCTGTATAACCACCCTTTCTGTCAGGTGGAGAGCACCAACATTTTCAAGCAAAGTAGCTGATGAGCTTTGTTGCTGATGATTTTATTATTGACATTATTGTGTGTTTCTATACATGTTGCTATTCTATGTATGCGTGGACCCTCACAGAGCGTCATTCTTAGCACTGCAGTAACGCTGATGTGGTGGTGGTAGTAGTGTGTTGGTGTGTGCTGTGCTGGTCTGAGTGGATCAGACACAGCAGTGCCACTGGAGTTGTGTCCACTCGCTGTCCACTGTACTCCATTAGACATTGCTGCCTTGTCATATGTTCATATATATATATATATATATATATATATATATGTGTGTGTGTGTGTGTGTGTGTGTGTGTGTGTGTGTGTGTGTGACTGTGTATCCACACACTACTATGTATTACATACAGTACATTAGAATTGAAGATGCTCAGAAAAAAAGTTAATATTAAAATAAATGGGAGTAACATCACTACTATTCATCTAGTTTTACTAGTTATCATCAGTCAGTGTTTCATTATGTTTAATCAGATGTGCTGGTGATGAAATGTAACTAATCTTTGTGATAGCTGGGGGCAACATGGATAAATCCAGAACCCAACTGGTTCTTCTCATACGTTTACAAGATATCAACTACTCAGAGTAAATTCTCAATACTTTTTTATTCTGTTTATGTTGATTTCTTTATTCTAATGATACTTGGTGTTTTCACTGGCAGAAACACATGGGATATATTGATTTAAGTCTTTGTTTTATTGATTTGATTGGCCTTGCTGGAAGAACCCTGCTTTGCCTTTTGGGAACAGTGCGGCCTTTGGGATCACTCACGGATGTTTTGAGTAATTCTCAGTATTTTGTGTTGATTTAAAAGTTGCTTTCTCAGGCCCAGTGTTGCTGCCATTTCTTGCAGAGATTGTCAGATCACAGGCACTTTCATCTAGCTGTTTGCTCGAGAGTTTGGCAAAGAGGTGGTTATATACTTGACATTTAAACAGACTTGATCACAGTTCAGTAACATGTTACACCTACAAGCAAAGTACTTGTAGTAGTGGAGTGGGTGTGATTTTTATTGCTGTGATGAAAGACATAGTGGGAATCTTTTCATCACGCACTACAGTCACTGTAGTTTTAAGAGGCTTTAGCAACTTAATATCTTTGGCATCTGGAAGGTCCATGAATTCTACCGTGTCGATCTGCTGTTCCACCTTGTTTGAACATCTGGCACATGCTTGTGTTGAGACAAGGGAAGCACAATTTGCATTGCAAAACAGAAGTGACACAGCTGCGATGAAACAGTGGCATCATTTTCAGTTTTTTTTCCAAAATATAAAGATTTTTCACGTTTTCTGATTCAGTGTTGAGATGAGTGGTTTGGTGTGAAATGGCACGTTGTAAAGAAATTAGATTTGCCAAGTTTCTTTTTAACAGCCGATATAAACATCATAATTTTTATTGTGCAAAATCGTAAAAACCCAATACTAAACAATATTTAGGTAAAACCATGTCAAAATTTCTTTCTAACAAACATTGCGCCGCAGACTCAAATGGTGCTAAATGTTTTTCTCCATTCCTACGAGATGCATCTTCTTCTGCTTTTTGTTCAAATTTTCTGTTCCACCTTAAATTGAGGAGCCATTACATTCTAGCAGCTGCACAGGTACCTGAATGTAACTGACTTGACCCTGACATGACACTATTTAAGGTGGAATGGGAGGTTTTGGGGGTGGGGGGACTATAGCTTCAAGGTCTGGAGACCACAACTCCATCTAATGCAGCTGACCGCTCCTCAGCCAGACCTCATCGTTCTGGAGTCCATGTTAGGCTGAGGCTAACTCAGGCTAATGCCTCCTGTCTTTAAAGTAAAGTGGGCTATGCCAGATGAATAGGACTAGCTAGTGGGAGGTGATGGAGGGTCTGCTGCGTTTTCACTTTCATTGTAAACTTGAAAACATCCATTCAGTTAAAGTGACTCACTTTAGCATGGTTTCTACGTTGGGTTATGAGTTTTGTCATAACCTTTATACCAGTAAAAAGTGCTTATTACTGGTATAAAAATTGACATAACTAAGGACTGACTTCAAAAAGTATACTGCCCACTATTAATAGGAACCAAAATGGTGGAAAATTTGAAAACATGATTTCTTTGGGTACCGCTTTGCCACACATTAACAACTCTGCCATGCATGTATTTTAAAAAAAATTATATCATTTATAAACACTGGTAACACAATTACAAAATGATGTCCCAGGCATCAGGCAGTTTAGTCATATCCATTTTATATTCTATCTCTCTGAGGGGGAGTTTTTAGTGTCATTAAACGCTTTAGACGTCTGATTCCCATCAGCACCACTGTGAAGAGTTCTGACTTGCATTTCATATTAGACCCGTCTGAATGCCTTTGGTTACATAATGACAATTTAATTATGTAGAAATGTTGTAAAATTGATGGAATTCCTCTTTGGCAGCGATGCAGTTCATTGTTGTACTGTATGTTATGTATGCACTCACTGGCCACTATTAGGTACACCTGTTCAATTGCTCTACACAAATAGCTAATCAGCCAATCACATGGCCACAATGCATTTAGGCATGTAGAGGTGGTCAACACAACTTGCTGAAGTGCAGGCCAAGCATCAGAATGGGGGGAAGAAAGAGGATTTAAGTGACTTTGAACGTGGCGTGGTTGTTGGTGCCAGACGGGCTGGTCTGAGTATTTCAGAAACCGCTGATCTACTTGGATTTTCACGCAGAACCATCTCTAGGGTTTACAGAGAATGGTCCAAAAAGAGGAAATATCCAGTGAGCGGTCAGTTGTGTGGACGAAAATGCCTTGTTGATGTGAGAGGTCAGAGGAGAATGAGCAGACTGGTTCCAGATGATAGAAAGGTAACAGGAACTCAAATAACCAACCAAAATCTCTGAGGAACGTTTCCAACACCTTGTTGAAAATATGGCACGAAAAATTAAGGCACTTCTGAAGGCAAAAGGGGGTCCAACCTCTTACTAGTACCTAATAAAGTGGCTGGTGAGTGTATTTAATTGTAACAAAACACAAATAGTTATTTCTGTACAGCAAACTTAACATGGGTGCTGCTTGAATCCCATCAGATGTTTCAAATAAGAAGCCAGGATTTATCGGCTGTCTTGATCTTTGTCCACAGAGCGATCTACTTTGCGGCTTACTCCACAACCAAAGAGAAGCTAAATGCCGTGCTCGAGCCTGACTCCACGCAGGTCCACATGGTGTCTGCCGGCCTTGCGGGTAAGGGTCCCAGCCACGACACTTTCATTTTTTTTTTAATGGTTTTTAGAAGCATTTTGATTTTAGATACTAAACCTTTGCATTGGTTTCTTTGGTTTGTGTGTCACCCTTTGAACTAAAATGGTACTCACCTCTTAGTAGTCACAGTACTAAATTAGTATCTTGGGAGATGTTTTATAACCAGTGTTTTGAAAATGGTTCTTGTTGTTAAGCACAGTAAAGTAGCATAGTGTAGACAACTCCGGTCTAGAGAGCTAGTTGTTTGTTTGTTTATTTATTTACTTACTTACATTTGGTGTGTCATTGAACATCATCTTGTACAAATGGAGAATGGTTAGCCTAAGGCATATGGCACGTGTATTGGACGTTTTGTTAGCATCTAGTCCGAAAGCACAATTGAAGACTTTCAGGATCAAAATGTCTTAACTTCTGGACCCATTTAAAAAAAATAAAAAAATAAAAATACACAGCTTGTGAAGCCAAATATTCAGCAGTTTTTGCCTCATTATAAACAGTGAGTTAGCACAATTGAATCAGAAGTAATGATTGGTCAGTACACAACCTGCCAATGGGCAGGTTTGGGGTAAAGAATTACTTTATCTGATTCATGGAAATGAAGATTTTTCATGAAAGATGATGATGCAAAAGGCCAAAATTGAGCACAATGGCCCTTATTCATCAAGTTGACCAAATCTGGTCAAATCTGACCGTACAATGAGTGCACGCCAGTTTTGTTGGTTGACAGGTTCATCATTGGCGTATTTGTATGATCACGTCTGGTAGTAGCTTTGTATAATATTTGAGCAACCTGAAAAATGCTATTGATACTAATAATTATGCACACAAAGTGGATATACTTATGTAATATGCTATTTAAAGACACACAGCACATTCTTTTCCTTTCGATTACTAATACAGTAAATAACTACTGCCCAAAAAACCACAAAACACAGCTTGCAGTATGTTTTGCAATAAAAGCTCAAGCAGCCAATGTTTTAGTATAATGATCGCATCATTCTACCATCTCACATAAACCTAATACAAGTTGTTTATTTTGTGTTTTGTTTATTTTCAGTCATAACTTTGACACTATAAAGCTATTTTAACCTATTTTTGCAGGCCTGAATGAACTATGAACTAATATTTAAATATTATTTTAATATTTAAAATTAAAATAGTCAAATAAAACATTTGTCATGTAACTGTTATCATATTAAATAGAGCACTATTGGCTCCCTATGAGTGAGATGTTGAGACTACATTGAGCTGCTAGTGAACAAGGAGGACTGCCGTGCCGAGATTAGACAGCTCAACTGTGGCTTTTTTCTAATGCCCCAGTAAAATAGCATCTAAACACACAAAGAAAACAAAAGTTTGCTTGAAGAAAATAAATATTATGTACTTCAACTGAGGGACCTTCAGAAGAGGAGGGTGTTGCATTTTATGGCTACTGAGAAATGTTTAAGCTCTAGCCAGTAGTGGCAGCAGTGCACTCCCTAGGTTTCTAAGTCAAGAGTTCATAAAATGATTTTAAGACTTGGTAGACCACCAAAACATCAGATAAACAGTATCAAGCAGTAAAAGCTTTTATCTGTGGCAGAAAGTCAAGCACCGAAGAAGACGGGCATAAAAGAAGAACCTTTGCAAATGAAAGATGTTGCTGCTGCTCTGAGAACAATGGACTGACCTCAACATCACTGACTGATTATTGGTTCATGAGAAACAAACAATGCAACCAACTTCTAAGACTGAACTTTGGAGGTCTGGAAAAATATCCCTGCGGATTTCTTTGGAAAAACTGAAAGCAAGTTTTCTAAAAAGAATGGAAGCTGCAATGAAGACTTCATTAAATACTGGAAATATTTAAATCTGCACTCAACTTTGATGAATAAGGGCCAAAGCGTTTGTTTATATGTAAACAAGACAGGCTGTATTTATGAGGCTGTTTATATGCAGTCTACTGCTACGAGCAAACAGAACATTCGGAATAATCGGTAATAATGAAGCAATGCATCCACAAATAGGAAAAAGTAGGAAAGAGATGAAAGTGAACAGGTCCTCAAAGTTTGGGTTGTGCTTTCCTTTCCCACTTTTTTTTCCTTTTTGTTTTCTTCTTCTACCTTTTGAGGGCTGGAGGACATAAATCATTACATACCAGTGTGCTACTAAACAGTCTGGCTTCACACGCTGTCTGTGCTGTGTGTAGTAGCGGCCGCTAGCAGGGCGCTACGCTAACATATAGGGCGCCATGCGCGGTGGGCAGCGGTCCTCGCGAGTGACACGGGCGGAATCGGGACGCCTCAGGTAGTCACATCTCATCTCACTGGTATGATTACGATTCTCCTAATGATAAATGATGATAATGGTTATAATATTGATGTAGCTACACTAGCTAGCTTGCAGCTTTTTTTTTTTTTTCCTTTTAACCTCCTTGTACTTGCACAGTCTTGAGACTTGGCCTCTAACCAGCCTGTAACCCATGGGAAGGTAACTAGAAAAAGCTCATGCATCTTTTTTTGTATGTAGTCAGCCACTGCAAATGCTAACCTTGTCTTTAAACTATAGTGTATATGCCTTGAATTATTGCAAGTGCCATTGTCAGTAGGTAGTCACATGTCAAACAATCTGGGACTGAAGTGTTTTAGATGATGAACTATGCTACGGATTTCATCTGTAACATGTATTTCTTACATAACCTATATACACTATATGGCCAAAAGTGTGTTCCTAGTAGTTTATTGAGATTGTATGGCTATGTGCTTGGTTTTATACACCTCTTTGCTATGGGTGTGGCTAAGCAGCTGAACTAAATAAACATTGGCAGTAGAGCTCAGTGACTTTAAATGTAGCACTGTTACAGCATTCCACCTTTGCCAAGAGGCATTTTGTGAAATTTCCTCGCTGCTTGATCTGCCCCTGACAACCGTTAGTGTTATTGTGAAAGGGAAGCATCAACAACTCCATCAAGACCATATTCGAAGCAACATCAGCTTGAGAACTGTGTCACAAGCTTTGTGAAAGTGTTTCCATGGCTGGGCAGAATGCTACCTACTGGAATGCATAGCGCCAACAGTAAAGTTTGGTGGAGGAGGGATAATAGTCTTTGGCTGTTTTCCAGGGTTTGGTTTAGACTCCTTAGTTCCAGTGAAGGGTAATGTTAATACTCCAGAATGCAAGCATTTCCATATTAATGCTCATGGTTTTGGGATGAGATGTCCATCGAACTCATAAGGGTGCCATAGTCGGGTGTCCACATACTTTTGGCCATATAATGTACATACACTGAAAAATGATTCTATAGACTCACTCTTAATTCTGTTTCACGCTTGCCTACATTTCCTTGCCCTTTACCTTTTAAAACTTGGCCACACTCATAAACGTGTAAAGCTGCGATACGTTCACAGGCCACAGACGCTGTGTGTAAATCTAAACCATGCTTCCTGAGGAAATGTAGGTCGATCGCCCTCTCTCTCTCTCTCATTGGACTATGGAGCATGTTACATTGGCCTACTTTCCAAAGCGGGCATTATTGTGGCACCAGTTAAGAACAATGCAGGGATTGCCCTTAATCGTATAATTAGGCCAGTCATGAGATTTCAGCTGACGATAAATTGCCACATAAATTTCCTAAATTTCCTTCGGGATCAATAAAGTATCTATCTATTTATCCATCCATCTATCTATCTATCTATCTATCTATCTATCTATCTAAATAATTGGTTTTATTTTTTTACACTATGTGGAATTATTAAAGAAATCTAAAGCGTCTAAATCGCTCTATTAGCCATCTTACTCTCTAGCGGTCAGTTCTCAGAAGATCCTAATTACTGACAGACCCCACAAACTCGAACAAACAGTACTCATCAATGCCCTCTAGACTGCCCAGTGCACTATATTGTGAGAACATATGGCAATATTTGCAAAAGTTACCCGAAAAAGAGAAGAGCTACTTCTACAGAAAGAGCCTAAAATTGTGCACAAGACCCAAAACAGCTGTTTATGTTGAATGATAAGTTGTTAAATGTCTTTATCAATTATGTCCAAGAAACTACTACGAATGTCATAGGAGCATCCACAATCTAAATCTTAAAATTTTTGAATATCCATTTAATCTCAAGTCTATGAGCATCTATTAATGTGCATGCTTATGCCCAATGTAAAGCCTCTTGCCACCATGTTTTAGTCTTTGTCTTCTAAACTTGCCTCAGTTTAATGTCGCTGAGCCGGAATTGCTGGTGCTATAGACTCACATGGTTATAATATTAATGTAGCTGCTCTGGCTATCTTGCAACTTTCTGTTTCCTAAGCTAATGCCAGCTTTTAGTGCTAGCGAGGATATTGAAACAAAAGCAGTTTAAGCTAACAGCTCCATGTACAAATACACAGGTTTACTCACTCAGATTTAAATCTTTTATCCTCTAAATTGAACCTCTGTGGTTGTGTACAAAGCCTAGGCCTTATTCCTAAGCTAGCACTGGCCTCTTGTGCCACATGGATATAATCTAAACACAGCTTAACCTACCGGCTCCACACACAAATGCCCTGTTCCTTCTCTAAAGGTGCATCAGTGGGGATTAACCGAGCTGTAGTTTGACCTGTGTGGTTATGTGTAAAGCTTAGCCCTTCTTGCTAAGCTAGCACTAGCCTCAGCTCATAAATATGCAGATTTACCCCTCAGATTTGAGTCTTTATTTTTTAAACTTGCATCACTGGGGCTTTAGTAGGCTTGAATTGAACCTGTAGGGTTGTGTGTAAAGCTCTTTAGTCCTTCTCCTTATGCTAGCACCAGCTTTTAGCGCTAGCAAGGACATTGAAGCAAAAGCAGCTTAAGCTAACGGCTCCACACACAAATACACAGGTTCACTCACTCAATCTTTATTCTTTAAAGTGCCTCAGTGGGGCTTCAATGAGCTGGATGTATATAAAGCTTTGGCTTTATTGCTAAGCTAGCTCTAGCCTCTTGTGCAACAAGGATATGAATTAAACAAAGCTCAAGCTAACAGCTCCACACACAATAAATACTCCAATTTTAGTCTCTAAACTTGGATCACCGACTTCAGTAAGCTAGAATTGATCATGTGTGGTTGTATATAAAGTCTAGACCTTATTGCTAAACTAGCACTAACCTCTTGTGCTAGGAGGATCAGAATTAAAAATAGCTTAAGCTAACAGCTCCACACAAATACACAGCTTTAGATCTAAAATTGCACGAGTGAGGCTGCAGTGAGCTGTAGTGAACTTGTGCTGTGATGAAGTTGTAGCATGTGAAGCTACAGTAAAACGCTAGAAAAGCTCCACACACTTGATTTGACAGGACGAGCAGGGGGCTGTTTAGCGGTCCTGTTTTTGATATAATAAGGGGAATAGGAAGTGGCCAGGCTCCTCATAAACAGGCTCTGGTTCTGTCGCTGTAAGCAAGTTTCTCGTCACCATGTTGTTATCCTCTCGTTAGCCTTGTTTTAGTATATTAGTTCGTGATTGATTCAAGTTCCTTCATGACGTCTGCGTAGCCCCCCTCAGATTGTTTTTTGGATGTACAGAGAAAGTCTGCGCTACAGTAGTATTTGATACAAATGTCAATCTAATCTAATCATATTAAGCTCTCCAAGAGTAGTTACTCATTTAAGAGCCACAGTAGTAACACTTGCATGCCTTCACACAGATCCAATGTCCTACCTTGACCAATATAACAAAGTACTTCTGGATTCTCTTGGAATGTTTTCATGTAGACAGTACATTCTGTTATCTAGTGAATTTTTGACAGGCTTGACAAGGTTAGCATTTGCATTTTCTTACTTGCACTGCTTGACCTTCTTTTACTGTTGTTTATGTAGACTTTGTCCCCAGTTTAATTTTGATGACTCCCTTTATCACTGACATTATGGTTAACCCATTATGATAATAACGATGGGGCTAATGGTTTTGCTGCTCTGTAAGAACCAGCAAGGCTATTGTGTACCCATCTGACTTCTTGTATTCCAGACATAATAAAAGCACTGGTTTAATGATGTCCTTTGAAACTCAAGAGACAAAACATCTCTCTCTCTCTCTCTCTCTCTCTCTCTCTCTCTCTCTCTCTCTCTCTCTCTCTCTCTCCCCTCCTTCTCTTTAAGATTCTCCTTACTCTCCTATTCTCTCTCTCTCTCTCTCTCTCTCTGTGTCAATCTCTCTCTCTCTCTCTCTCTCTCTCTCTCTCTCTCTCTCTCTCTCTCTCTCTCTCCCCCCCTCCTTCTCTTTAAGATTCTCCTTACTCTCCTATTCTCTCTCTCTCTCTCTCTCTCTGTGTCAATCTCTCTGTCTCTCTCCCCCTCCTTCTCTTTAAGATTCTCCTTACTCTCCTATTTTCTCTCTCTCTCTCTCTCTCTCTCTCTCTCTCTCTCTCTCTCTCTCTCTCTCTCTCTCTCTCTCTGTGTGTCAATCTCTCTGTCTCTCTCCCCCTCCTTCTCTTTAAGATTCTCCTTACTCTCCTATTCTCTCTCTCTCTCTCTCTCTCTCTCTCTCTCTCTCTCTCTCTCTCTCTCTCTCTCTCTCTCTGCCCCCTCCAGTCTCTCTTTATCTCGCTCGCTCTCTCTATCTCTTGTCTTATAAAATGGAAAGGAAAAAAGAACTGAAAAGCACAAGTTTGTATGCTTGTAGGGTGGGAAAATTGGGTAGAGGGTTACGGCATGTGATTTGAGGGTGGGACTTGGGGTAGGGGATGTGGGGCGGGGTTTGTTGGGGTGCTCCACCCCCTCATGTGCCTGCCATGGCACAGAGGTGTGCGTGGACTGCTGCTGCTTGTGATTGTGGTACAGAAAAGCCTGTGTCTATTTTAGGCCTGTACTGTAGCTTTGCACCCTGCGAGAGGGTCTGTGAGCCAGCCTGCTCCGCCCCCCCATATCTGCAGGCTTCGTCCTGCAGCTGTGAGGAGGAGCTTTGCCCCTCCCCTGTGAGTACTCGCCAAGAGACACACTCTCTCTCTCTCTCTCTCTCTCTCTCATCCTCCTTCACCCAGTTGCCCTAGGCTTCTTACCCTGTCTAGAGCCCCCCACCCCCCTACTGTAGGTCAGTAGACCTCCTTTTTTGGTTTGCTAGATCTAAGAATGTTTTTCCATTTAGTATATAGTCCACTAGATTCTACCACAGTTGTGTATTACACTGTATGTCAATATGAGTATCCAACATTCATCTGTAACACTGTTTTCATTCGCTTAAATGGGGGGATTTCTAGCAGCTTCCAGAAAAAAATCACCTTATGGTTTGTGGCACCATCTTCTATAATATTTAGCACATGGAGCTGAACCTGTTGCCCTTACCACATACAGTGCTACATGAACTACAGAACTTTTAGCTTGCATGTATGTAGTCATACACTGAGTTGCCAGTTTATAAGCTACACCTGACTACTTGCAAACCTCTTGAGCCTTTAGAACAGTATAAACTATCCTGAGCGTGGATTCTACAGGATGCAGTGACGTCTCACAGGCTTACTATGAGCAGCCCTTGCCATCATCCTCAAGATGTTCCATAAAGATCCAAGTTTAGCATTTGCCACTGTACAGGCCACTGAAGCAATGAAAACTTGTCATGTTCCTGGAAATGTTAATTGAGAAAAATTCGGATCCTTTCATCATCATGATGAGAAAGAAACTTGGATTCACCTAAAGCCACCCCCTCCATTAGTCCAGTTTTGGTGGTCCTGTGACCTTTTGTTCTTGTTCTTCACTGAAGACATCAGCAAACGATTTGGTCTTTGGCTCAAGATAGTCCAGAAAAACTCACCATAAGTCTGTACTATTGATATTAGACAATAGGGCTCCATGATACTGCTTCAAATTCTGATCCTTTCATCATATTGATGGGAAAGTAACCTGGATTCATCCAACCTCTTTTTTCCCACCCATCAGTCCGGTTTTGGTGTTGCTATTCTTGGTCTTCACTGAAGACCTCAGCAAGTGATATGGTCTTTGGCTGTAGGCCATTCAAGACAGTCCAGTGATGCATTTTCAAATGTTGTCCTTCAAAGCAGTGTTTTATTTCAGATGCCTTTTGCCTGGTTTTGCTTGCACAGGTCTATCCATTCTTTTTTGAGACCTCTGATCGACACGTTTTTGTCAACTGCACTATTGAACTTCTGTCGTTTTTTGCTTTCAGCACCACTGCTGGTAAACCCTTGAAACAACTGATATAAGTTACTCCAGTACATCAACTGTTTGGGAGCCTGTCTGACTTGTACACTAAACCACAGTCACAAATGACTTGCTGGAACATAAATGTGCATGAAACTTGGGGGTGTACTCAATAAGCTGACAACTCTGTGTATGGTCTAATACCAAATAGGCCCACCTTGCAGACTTTGCAGGGCCAATATTTGTGACTAATATCACACACCTTGCTTCATTTAGGTCACATGGCATGACTTTTGGGAATGCCACTGTGTGGGAAAAACAGAAGTCAGTAATATATAATTACACATTGCACCATGACATAACCATAGCCTTTGATTCAAATGAACATAGTTCAAACTTTGAGTGCGTTCATCTCAGTTCTATCATACTTTTACATCACACTTTTGAGACCATTTGAAGGGAGGTTTTTATATAATGAAACAGCAATACAGGAACAGACATCATAGTTTAGCTGGAATTGGTCACACTTTTTTATTGCTTTATTTACAAGGCCTTATTCGCTTTTGTGGCCAACTACTCTAAGATGTGTTTGTGGTGTTGAATAGAGATGTTTTCTGGGGGGAGGAGGGGGGGGGGATTGTCTTATATTAAGAATAAACTTATTTATCTAGCCTATATTAAAGGAAAGTTCACCGCGACTTGCTGTTATTGATCGTCCTGTTTTCCACTCAACCATGTCAAATAAATGCTCACTGATACGGGTGCGCTATGGCCCGATTTCAAATATGGCAGATAAGGATTTATCTGGCTCTCAAAAACAGTAACAGACCATAAACACATCTTACAGAAGTCCACAGTGCTTCTCTGGAGTGTGAATGACTGTAGGCGAGTTTGTCTGTTTTTTTATTTTATTTACTTTATTCTTTTTTTTTTTTTACTTTTTTTTTTTTTTGGAGGTGTAGAAGTTTGCTTATATCCTTGCCTATGTGGCTTGACCGTGTCACTTTCTTGTCTTACCCTGCCATTGCTTTTTCTCAGGGTTCACTGCGATCACGGCGACCAATCCTATCTGGCTCATAAAGACTCGACTGCAGCTGGATGCCAGGTAAGCAAAGCTGATATGTGTTGCTCTATTTATAGGGGTGTTGCTTAATTTTGTTCCAGTAATGTTTGGTGAGTAGACAGCATTGATTCACCTCTTGCCCAGAGAGAATCATATTGCAACACAGGAGCCATGTACTACATCTTGGACACTGGATGTCAACTGTTTAATAGAGTTGTTTGACGTTCTCAGTTGGCCTGTTTTGGGGTTAAGAAGTTTGTGTGAACTCGAACTGCAGACCACATGTTTCACATGTTATACTATATTATAAGTGAGTCATAGTCATTGGGAATCCCAGTAGTGTCATCCAGTCCTGACTGCTAGCCTAGCCTTTGATGTCAATGCGACCAAGCTAGCATTAGCTAGCACTCTTACATAACAAAATCATAAAGAAAACAGAAATTACATCCGTCTTCAGCACCAAAGTGTTGGGGACAAGTTTCTTTTTACCCTTTCAACCAGATAAAAGGAGACAAACTAAGTTAAGGTGTCTACATTGCAAGGTAGCTACCTTGCTGACTTTAGCTTGTTGTCGTCATTTCTGTCATTTGAGTAATACATTCTTTCCACTGTGATGATGTGAAGACAGTTGCCACAGTTATTCGGCTGCTAAAAGATATGTGGCTTTCTAGCAGTAACCTTGATTATCTACATTCACCAGCTAACGAGACAAACTAAACGAAACTTCTAAGTTCTGTTCCAAAGCACTTGTAGTTTTTCAATAGTTCCTCCCACCTTCAAGCTACATCATCATTTTCTAGTCTTTAAATGGGTAAATCTCACTCTAGGGGCTACTGCCATGTCTCTGTAGCATGCGAGCGATTTCTCGTTGCTCATTTTGCCCAGAGTGTCTCTTTAACTTGTGTTGCTTCTGCTGATTCTCCTGGAGAGTCAGTAAAATTGAAACATAAAATCATCAGTATCTGTGACATTTTCATACAGGTTAGGCCTAGATACATTAAAAAAGTCCAGATTTCTGCTGAATTAAATTAACAAAACAAAATCTGTTTTTGGTTTTCATTACAAATGGCATTATCAGTTTAACTATCAATTTAACTATCAATATCAATTTAGACTCTACAAGTTTTTGCACAAGTCCTCTGATCAGTAAATCAAATCCACCTGAAAGTCATCTGACGACAAACCTCTGTGGAAATGATGAGACTAAACATGACTGAACTGCAAAGGCCTCGACATGGTCAGTTTCACAAAGTTGCTTCAATTTGAATAGAGACCCAGAAATACAGAAATATTCCTTCTTCATTTTACTCTTAAATTGTTATGTAGTTACAGGTTTGAATGAAGAAATACCAGATATTCATTGTGTTCTCACTTTTGGACCTGTAATCATTTTTTTATATTCTAAAAGCTATTTTAAAGGTAAATAAAATATCTCTTTGTGTTGTACCCCAGGTTCCTGTCACCACCAAGTTTCCCTACAGTTTACAATTTCACATCAAACCACTTTGAACAACTTTGCTCACATGTAAATGATTGAATTACACAGAAACTTGGTGTAAATCCTCCCTGTGTAATCCTCCTTTAAATTAGAAGTTTGTAAAGAATTTAAAAACGTGTTAACATGAAGGGCTTTGACTATGAAGAGTACTTTACAGAAAACTAATGATCTGGGAAAATCTCATCAGTTAAACTAGATATCATATAGTTTGTTGGCACTTTGTAACCTCTATTTAGATGTATTTCAATCTGTAATCACATTTGAAAGACAAAAACGCTAAAAACAAAGAACTTTATCTGAAGTATTTTTCTCCTTTTGTCCCCCAGAAACCGTGGTGAGAGACGTATGAGTGCGTTTGAGTGTGTACGGCGGGTCTATCAGGCAGACGGACTGCGGGGCTTTTATAGGGGCATGTCTGCCTCCTACGCAGGCATTTCAGAGACTGTCATCCACTTTGTCATCTATGAGAGCATCAAACGCAAGCTCCTGGAGTCCAAAGCCAATGCCAACATGGACGATGAGGATGAATCAGTTAAGGACGCTTCTGACTTTGTTGGAATGATGTTGGCCGCTGCAACATCCAAAACCTGCGCTACATCCATTGCGTATCCTCACGGTAAGCCACTGTTTATTTATTTGTTTGTTTTTTTTGTAATTGCCTTTACTACCATTTTTATTATTAGCCCTATTTGGACAAGATTAAAGGTGCAGTATGCAAGGTTTAGTAGCGGTGATGTTAAAAGTTGTAAACAACTAAATACCCCTCCCTTTCAAAGTGCGTAGTAGCACCTACGGTGGTCCTCAGGTTTTCTGCCGTTGCCTGTCCCGATTTTGTTTTGCTTCCTTATGTTTTTGCTTCTTTGACAATGAGGGATTTCCCCCTCCCTTACTTTTTCTCGTATGGTCCTCTGTTTCTCAAAATTAGGGTTCTCAAGCTTATCACATTGGAAAATGGTTAGCCCACAACAGCAGCAGCTCCACTGTTAAAACACAGACACTCTCTAGAGCCAATGTTTGGTTTGTCCATTCTGGGCTACATTGTGGCCTCTGTTGGAAATGGTCCCGCTCTCTATGTAGATATGAAGGGCTCATTCTAAGCTAACAAAAACACAATTCATAGTTACAGGTGATTATACACAAACAGGCGACCTGTCAAGGGTGTGTCCCGCCTTCCGCCCGATGACTGCTGGGATAGGCTCCAGCACCCCCCCCAGATTGCCAGTTTTTTCACTATATAGTTTATAATATTGCTATATTATGAAATTGCAGTTCTTAAGATTTGAAAATTGCATTTTATTTAAAAAAATAAATAAATAAAATAAATAAAAAGTCATTCCTACTAGAAACTCGCAGTAATGTTGTTAAAGTGCAGGTACAAGAGTTTAATCAGTGAAGAGTAAAAATTACAGATGTTCCTCTGATAAACTTATCTAATCCTTCTCAATAGGTTCATGTAGGATTTTGAAACAGCTTCCATTAGAAATTGGCAAAAAAAGTGTTCAGTCATCGAACACTTATTGCTTTATTTCAGCTGTTCTCTTAAAGTAAATGAGAAAATGATCTTCCTCATTGTTTTACTTAACAAGGCAGTGTAAACCAGTGGAGTTTACTGGCTGTTCACTTGAAAACCAGCAAGTAAATGCAGCGTGCTTTGCAACTAAATCTAAATCTTGCTCCGGATGTTCTTTCAGAGGTGATCCGTACCAGGCTACGGGAGGAGGGCAGCAAGTACCGCTCGTTCTTCCAGACGCTGAGCATGGTGTTCAGAGAGGAGGGCTACAGGGCGCTGTACCGCGGCCTGACTACCCACCTGGTCCGACAGATCCCCAACACCGCCATCATGATGTGCACCTATGAGCTGGTAGTCTACCTGCTCAATGGTTAAACATGGTTATGGAAGAGGTGGTGGGGAGGAGAGAGAGATAGAGGAGAGGTGGAGATAGACAGAGAATGGACAAGACAGAGAGAGATTGTCCCATTTATGAGACCAAAGGAAGCAGAGAGAGCCAGAAAAAGCACTATTTGCCCCAGGCCTTCAGAAGGCGCTGTTGGCAAGGAATTGGTAAGGAGATGCTGAGACTTGATTGTTTTGAAACTAAACAATCAAAAGGAGAGAGAGAGGAAGAGGGAGAGAGAGGGGGAAAGGAAAGGAAAGTGACCAGTCAGTCTGTCTATTTCTCTTCTGAATCTTTAATGTGAAGAAGTCCTTTTATTAAAGGACTGTCGAGGGGGGAATGCTTGAAAACAAAGGATATCAAGCGATATCGATTACTGAATTCATTCACAATGAGAGGTTTTTTTTTTTCCATGCTGCTAGCAGTTTTCATTTCTAGTTTTAGTTTTTCCTCATTTCTCAGAAAAGACCGTGTTTGATCTGAAAAGTGACCGACATTTTAAAGAATTTTCAGATTTGCCTGTGACATCTGGCATGATCTGCTGTATGCCTCAGTATCTCAGATATCTCTGAGGCTGTGTCGCAAAAATCGAGCCAGAATATCTCTCACATGGCTCTGCTTTTTGTCAGCTGTTATTTCAAACATTCCCCTCTAGAGGGCAGAGTCCCACACTGTTGCTAGTTGGCTCTCCACGCACACGAGTCCATTTTTGCTGGAGTTTTTCATTCATGGTCAAAATGATCTGATCGGTGTTCCTTCTCATACTTCAAAATGAAGTGGGTTTTTTTGTTTGTTTGTTTGTTTTCTGTTTTAATCTTTAAGCATTCTTCTCATTCGAGTGTTTGTAATGAGCAGACCCTGTTTCCTAATATATTCCTAGTATAGCCCATGTGATGGTAGATAGCAGGAGACGCTGGTTTGTCATTGTCCATTTGCTGGGACTGAGTTTTGTTCTTTGGGCAAAAGAAGTCCACTGCTAATACAGTAGGAATACAACAGAATACAAGAGGTCTGCAAATCCAGATCTCGATCCCAGTTTCCGGTCCTGGATTTTGCAATCGCTGACGCTGGATGGCTTCAACAGGTCAAACTACCAGGGATTAAAAATATCCAAGACTGGAAAGTGGATCCAAGGAAGGCCTCTAGGTTGTATCGCCATATACTTACCATGCGATTTAATGGCAGTCATGAACATGTTGTGGCAGTCCATATACAGAAGGGGTGTGTCCTTGTGGGTCCACCCCAAAACAGTGGCTTCTGACCATATATATGCACTTTGTGGCCTTTCCAGGTTCACACAACATTTTTTTTTTTTTTGTTTTTGTTTTCTTTATTTTGTTTTATTTTGAACTTGTACTATAAAACATAGTATTTACTGTATAGGCAAGACGGTGTTTTGCTCAGCAGTTCCCTTTTGGGTTTATTGTACAGATCAATGTACTAAACTTCTAGTGAAGGACAACCCTGTATGTGTGTATATAGTATGTATATGTATGTATGCATATCGAATATTCAGTGTTCATAACTTAGGTTCTATGATTATGCAGTAGGTTGCAGTTACAGAAATCTGACCATTTCATATCAGATCTTCGGGTCTATTTCAATGTTTTGACACCTGTGTTTGTTAAAACAATTAGGGTTTTTTTTTTTTCTTCATGATCTAGCGTACTGGCCTTGGACTCGCTGTGGCTTGA
This sequence comes from Pygocentrus nattereri, assembly GCF_015220715.1. Lineage (NCBI taxonomy): Eukaryota > Metazoa > Chordata > Actinopteri > Characiformes > Serrasalmidae > Pygocentrus > Pygocentrus nattereri. The sequence continues at coordinate 49,663,613 of NC_051212.1, forward strand.
AATGGAGCCTTCGTTATGCTACGTTAACGTTTATGACCTGTGACATGTCAGAGTTTGCATTTCCCCATATGTTTACACGTCCATATCTCATCCTGGTAATATGAAGGAGTTCTTGCAGAGTGTGTATAGTTCAGCATAGGGACGTTTGAGGAGTGCAAGGAGGCATTTGGATGATCCTGAAGGAATACTGTAGTGTTTTCCATCTTTAGCATGCAGCTGTTAATTGACAACATTAACACATTTTCCTAGCTTGGTCAGCAGAAACCAGCAGAAATGGAGTCTGTGACTCCATACTTTATAGAATAGAAGCTGCTTTCATTATAAGACGTGTTGTGTAAGAGTAACAGTGATAGATTTGGACTTTAATTCCACCAACTTTTCAAAATATCCGCTTAATTCAGTTGTTGAGATGTAAACAGTCATTCGGAGTGGTTTGATGTGAAATGATTGGTTGTAGAAACTTGCCGTATCAGATTTTTTTACACCGGTGGTGATGGGAACCATTTGTGGCGAGGTCTGCAATCCAAATATAGCCATTTTATTTACACCAGAAGTGGACCTACACGTTCCTTCTCATTTTTAATATGTCATTTTGATGATTGTGCTTAATCTGTAAAGAAAAAAAGAAATAATTGGAATACTATAAAATTGCCTTGCACCCTAGGTGTACACCTCAGGCGATTAAATAACACTAACTTTATTCCTAAATTATTGTGAAGTAACAGCTAGCAGCACATTCTTAACGATTTCATGTAATAACAGTCAGTGAGGTAGCTTTTAGAGGCAGACGTCTGGTTCCTGTCACCACCACTGGGAACAATTCTGACTCATTTCCCATTAAACCAACAAATAACAAATTTGTTTACATCAGAAAAAAATCAAGGGAATTTTCCAGAAATTCCAGAAAGCTTTTATTATATGTAAGTTTTAAGAAGAAAACATGTCCAAATTCATTTTCATGCTTATCGACTGTATGGGAAGTTGAAAAATGCTGCAGTATTCCTTTAATACGAGAACTCTTGGGGAACTTGCGTCAGTCTATATTGAAGGTGCTGAACTTCTCAGCTCATCATCTTCAGTTTGCTTCACATTTCAACCCGCAGAATAAAATTCTTCTTGGTCATATCATCAATATGCAACCCTGAAGTGTGGTCCTAGATAACTAGCTCAGTCCATTTTGAGTCTCAACTTGCTATCCACCAAAAACCAGTGTTTTTTTTTTGTTTGTTTGTTTGTTTTGTTTTTTGTTTTGTTTTGTTTTTTTAAGCAGTATTAACAAACGCACAGGCAGGTGCAGGTCTAACTGAGCCATCTCCCATCCTCCTTTGCTGCTAACCAGATTGTGGAGTACTGTAATGATCACCAATTGACTCCTCGCAAAAGACACTCTTGGCATTAACAGGCGTTAAAAGAATCTGTGCTTCTGAATAAGATTAATGCATGTTAGTGTTGCATGACTGGAGCCTACACTACATGCTAACAGGATTAACTGTAGGACATGTTCATAAGGCTACATGACACCTACATAACTGACAGATCTACATAAACACTTATGCCAATGGGCATCATTTGTCATCAGTGTTGTTTGACAATAGACAATGTATAATTTCCCATTTACCCACAAAAGTGTCCTGTCACCAAATGTCGTGCAGCGTTATGAACACTGCCGTACAGTAAAATGTTACCAGTTTTAAACGGATTTATTTAATTAATGTGTAATGAATAGCTAATATATACTATAAACTGACTAATTACTATATAATTCCATATAAATAACAATTAACATGTGTTTGTATTGTATAAAAAAAAGTGTCAATACGCAATTAAGTGAACATACATGGTGCTCAAGATTACCAGCTGGCGAACACCCTTCCAGCTGGGAAAGGATGGCATTGCAAAGGAACTTTTAACAGCATTTTATAAAAGACACTGCTTAGAGGTAAATCTTTCCACTTACTGTTGTCTAGGAGAGATGCAGCGGGATCGATGGCAGGCTTTTAAAAGGGTTACCATCTAAATTCAGAAGTTTTCTGTGACAATAGTGCAAAAAGCATACTTCTTGTTTGATGTCTGCATCTTATTTTTGCTGTTAATGAAAATCGGTACTACTTTAGGTTTCTTGGTGGCATCTTAATGCAGTTGAACTGGGTCAGCACTAATGAATCAATCACATCTGCAAATGTAATGTCATTTGATAATTTTATTTTCTTTTTTTTTCCTTTTTTATGTTTGTTTATGGTAAAGATGTGGCCTATTCTTTGCTGGCTATGTAATATCATACCTCTTTTTGTACAAAAATGACTAAATAAAAACAACTGCAAACCCTGTGATGCCTGTGTTCAGTCAGTTTCTTTGAATGAAATATATAGAAAAAAATGGTAGGGTAGATCCAATAGAGTACTCTCAGAGCCTGGCATGCCCTCCAGCCTACTGGTGACATCAGTGCACGCTGTGCCATGACAGTGTTTTTGTTGTTTTTATGAGGAACACATTGAACCATGTACTGCTGGGCAACGAGCTACCCTAAATTTATATTAACCATTGCCATATTGTTAATAAGGTAATTAAATATAGAAACTTTCAAAATAAAACCTACCACAACGTTAACACATGAATGTCGGGTTATTAAGGATTCTAGGACGTTGTCACAACCTCCTAGAAAGTTGGCGGACAACATTCATAACTTAGGAATTACACTGCAGACGATGCTGTGGCACCAAAACAGCACGTTGTCACAACTGTGTATGCAGGGCCGTTAGAAGTAAAACCTAATGGTTTTGCTTCCCAACGGGAATTGGCTTGATGATTGCCATTAGAGGTCATTAGGAAATGATCAAATGTATGAGGAATCAGTCCCAAAACACCAGCGCCCAGGGAGCAGTTGGAGGTTAGGTATCTTGCTCAAGGGCACTTCACTCACATGCTGTCAGCCAAGGGGACGGAACCGGTGACCTTCTGGTCACGAGGCTGGTTCCCTAACCTCTAGACCATGCCTGTGCCAAAATAAGATACTGGAATGAAGGGGAAAAATCCAGAAGAAGAAGTCACTCTGGGCGGAGAATGATGTGATGGCTTTCTGTGATTGAATTATAACTTAATAGAACCCCAAATGGGCATTCATTAACATCCAATCACCAGTGACAGCCATTCATTAGCATCCAATCCAGACTGTGTAAGTAGAGCAAAAGACATTTCCTCTCCTTGCTCAAAGCGCTCTAATCAGTCCAGCTCTGCTCTGGGTTTTCCGTTTCCTGCTCCTCGCGCACACATCAGAGAAACCCTGCTTTGTGTCCACCACATATGCTTCATTTTTATATTTAATGGCCAAGAAACTGCACACTATTTCTTTAATTATATGATATGTGGCCATTACAATAAATTAGGCAAACTAGAGCTCCCGCTTCAGACCAGCTGCCCATGCCCCAGCTACTGCCACCTGCCTTGGACTAGCTGCCCAATCCTACATTGAAGTTTTCATAGACTCCTAGCTATTACTACTACTAATACTACTACTATTAATATTAGTAGTATAAAACTTTGTAGGTAGTTTGACCAGAGTAGGATGTGTACCCCCTTGTGAGCCTTGGTTCCGCCCAAGGTTTCTTTCTCAGCTCTGAGGGAGTTTTTCCTTGCCACCGTCACCACTGGCTTGCTCATCTGGGGGTTTTTACATTCATGTTAAAACTGTCTTTACTGGAATTCTGTGAAGCTGCTTTGTGACAACACCAATTGTATAAAGCGCTATACAAATAAATTTGATTTGATTTGATTAGACCCAATCACAAGCTAGAAAACTGCCGAGGGTAAACAACTGCCTTGTTTATCATTCACACAGCAAAACCCACAACAGGAGCCTGACTGTGTAATATCTGTAGAACTTGGTTACTATTAGAATTTGAAGTGCAGGTCTGCTGACCAGCTCCATAGTGCAGGCACTGTTATGACCATCCAGCGGTCCTTCACTACTGCATCACTCGTTTCACAAAGAGGTAGTCAGTGTGGAAAAAAAAGGACTGTCTGGCTCATGATGGAATGATTTCGGAGTGAAAGAGAACAGACATTCCAGCTGTCTGAAAAGCTGTTCCACACACCGAGCAAAATCATGTCACTCCATTCCCGCTCCGATCTCACTCCGCGCCACCCATATACTCTTATCCAGTCACAAGCAATGCACATTTTTTCCCACTACTTGTGGAGGTAAGTAGCCATGTTTACATGCAGCATAATAATCCATTAGTAATCCGACTAATAGCTCAATCGGAATAGAATACGTCCAAGTCGGAATAGTCTTGTCTGATTGAGGCCATTCAGAATGCGATTTCTATCTGATTGAACGAGATGGGTAATCCTGTAAATAACCTGTTAGAATAGATAGAAGAATAATAGCCATGTAAACGCCTGTATCCGATTACATTCCCTATCGGAACGTGTAAGTACGTTCTGCGCAAGTGCAATGGCATCACAGCAACAGCAGAGAACTCATAAACCGACTCTGGCAAAAGTTTACAACGTTCAACACGGCGGAGCAGAAACGGGTCTGCAGAGGAGACGAGGTTTATGCTCTGAGCTTTAAAAGACGGCGGTGGGACGGACGTCCAGCTTGTGTGTCTCAGAACACAATGTCCTCCTCTCAGCCTTCATTAATAAGTAGGTATTAAGCACGTTTTTCTGAGTCTTTTTAAAGTAATTAAAGACACAAGCGACCTACTGAGAACTCATCTCAGTCTGACTGGACCTCACGTGATGTTCGCTGTCATGGTAACGTCTACTCTAAGCAGTTCTCCACACACGTGCATCATTTGGACTGGATTACTTGTAGTGAGTCAATCGTTGATTTACCTCCGTCTTCAACTGTAAACGGAATTGGATTGGCAAAGATCTTTGCATGTGAACACAGTCAGTGTTGATCATTGTTAGCTTCTAATTTCAAAGTACATCAGATAACAAGCTGGTTTGCTAATGTTATTTAAACAAAGTTAGGATTCCCAGGCTCCACCCACATGCTAATACTCTCAGTAGTGATAAAACTGGATTTTATAAAGCTTTTTGTTTAAAAGTTAATCTCATGACAAATCTTTCAACTTCATTTTAAAATCATTTGAAAATATCAATGAAAAAAAAAAGTATAAATTTAAGGGCTAAGGTTTTGGAATGACACCTCCCAATAGAAAGTAGCCTATAAATGACAGTTTTGTATATATTTAGCTTAGTACTATCTCTGTTAACCTTTTTAAATATATGCCTTGTAAACATCAGTGCCCTGCGATGGACTGGCGACCTGTCCAGGGTGTATCCTGCCTTCCGCCCGAAGACTGCTGGGATAGGCTCCAGCTCCCCCCCACGACCCTGACGGAGAAGCGGATTAGAACATGGATGGATGGATGGATGTAAACATCAGGTCTGAATACCTTTTGTGAAGGACATTTATATGTGTAGCTACACAGCTAAAGCACAAATAGAACACATCAACTAACTTTCAAAACAATAGCTTGAGGCCTCAGGGAAAAATGATTCTCTACCATTTTAAGTTGTTTGCAAGATGCATATCTGGGGGAATGCCTAGCTGGATATATCTCTTAAGAAATCCCGTTTAAGGCCCCCAAAATGCTGGAGTGTTAATCCTAGTACAATCCCTGTACAACTAGTTAGGTAGTCTGTGGGACACTTCCTACTTTCTACTTCCCAGAGGGCAAATTTTATGGACAATACAAAGAATTTTTTATCGGTCATACTGGGAGCTCTAGCAAAGCATTGATAAATGAGCCTCATATGGTACGCTATATTCCAGATGTTGTATGCACATCCTTCCTAAACTCGCTGCTCCTATTATCGTTGGATTATCTGAAAGTACATGCTGTTACTAGTGGTGTAATCTATCATCGCTGACTCTGATGAATGATGAGGACTTCTGTATAAGGTGTAAGTTGCCACTTTGACCACAAGGGGGCAGCAGAGTTTGCCTAGCCGAATGGAAATAGCACCGCTGGCCGCTTGTAGTCTCTTGACAGGCTCTCTGTTCAGATAATCTAAGCCCTTCACTTCCGCACAGCCTTATCCAACTGAGAACATCCAATTTTAGGTCTCTCGTAACATGTCGTTCTTTAATGATGACACTTCTGGGTCCACTTTTTTGTGCGTAACCTCATTCGCTGATAGGACAGAACTGAGTGACAGCTTTTGGATTGAATCCGGCTGCTTATGCACTTATATGAGTTCATTATTAAGAGAACTGTAGTGCAAAACATGACAGACAATAGACCGTGTAATGGTTGTTTTGTACTAGTCTGAAGCCCATTAGAGGGGAAGAATGACGTAGCTGTTATCTATAGAGGAGGATTTGACTGACAGAGTGCGTGGCACCCTGTTTTATGCTAGAAGCAGCTGTGCAAACATGATGACAGCTAGACGAGATACAGGTCTTGTGCCACGTCCAGCTGTGTGTAAGAGAAAGGCCTTTTTCCATAGGAAATGTAAAGCATTGGTTACTGGGCAGGAAAGCTATCCTCATCATTTTAAGATGAGAAGACATTTCTTGCTATGCTGTGTGTTAAATGATGGTTCACTGTATCAATTCATTAGTAATAGTCGTGAATGGAACCAGACGTCTGCAGTTTTTTTAATCATGCAAAACCACCAGTTTTTATATGTAATACTGATGATGGTAAAATAGTGATTTACTGTGATTATTTTCACATATCCCAGTTCGCAAGCCTATATCTGTCCACTGGCTTGATAATGTCAGCACCCCACCGACTGGTTGCCACCGCTGGTCCGCCCTTGGACCACCCAAATTACTGTCCTGCATACAAGCTCTAACTAGTTTTTAATCTCCTCAAGCCGATTTTAAATCCACAAAACTTTTATTTAAGAAAATAAACTAAGAAAAACATTACAAACCACTGAGAGTTAAAAAGAACAATGACTTGCTCTCATATAAAATGACTGTATAGGAAATATCGCTGACCCTGTGCTAGACTAAATTCATGCACTGAACTTTTTTCATATAGTATAGCTCAAGAAAAGAAGGAAGGGGAAATGAAGGAAATTGGACTGTGAGTGGAAAATGAGGAAATATGACTAAATGAGGAATTTTGACTGATAATCTGCTTCAACACCTGTGGACCGCACAGAAAATGCTGAGCAAAATGCCAGTAGGCTGCTAGCCTTGCCATCAGAGGGTCCACTGTTGTCTTGCTATCAGGAACAATGCCCTGCATGTACCTCTCCACCATGAACAGATTAAAAAAAAGAGATTTTAGGCCAAAACCTTAGCGCAAAACAATCGTAAAACAATGCCTCAGACGTCAAACTGCATATTCATAACTATTTCATATCATCATTTTTTTGTGAGGGAGCTTTTAGAAGCATTAAACTCTTCAGACGTCTGGTTCCTATCACCATCACTGACAACAATGACTTAGGCCCAAGCCCATTTCACCCCTTGGCCTTACCGCTTAGCTCTTAGCCCTCTGTTTTGTTCATGTCTAGGGTTAGGGGATTTTTTTGTTGAGAGGGAGGGGTAGGGCGACGTTTTAGGGCTACACGGTCCTCCAAACTGAGATTTCTCAGAGACTCACTCCAAATGGAGTGTTATGAGCAGAAAAGAAAAACCCGCAAATATGAATATTTTCAATAACAATAACGACCGTATTACCTTAGTTTAATGTCATTTCAGTGCATTATGGTTGTTTTCTTCATAACATGCATAAAAAATCACTAGTAGCATGCTAATGTCTTGATAGCTAGCTAGCTAACTGCCATTCTGAAGCGCCAGAATGCTGCTGCATTTAAGGTGGAACAGGAAAATTCGAATAAGAAGCTGGTGAATATCTGACTTCAGCTTCATATCACCAAAGAATTAGTGGTGGGTGACAGTAAATAATTGTCCTATATCCCCTCTCTGAAAGCATATGATGCCCTAAATGTAACTAAAGCCCAGCAGGCCGGGTCGCCTACAGAGCGCCGCTAGTAGCTGGTAATGCAGCAATGGTCTTCTTTATTTGAGGGTCCCTTTTTGTAGGGCAAGATTTCAACCACTACCCCTTGTAACTCAGGTCCAAGGGGTTAGGGTGACACTCGAAAACAAGGGGTAGGGGTGAAAATTAGAAATGGGATTGGGCCTACGTTTCTCTGCAATAGAGAACTTTACATTAAACCACTCAGCGGCTGGCCAGATCAGTGGTTTAATATTGCAGACATGTTAAAGTACGGGTGGAATAGGGAGTCCCCTCTTGAATATCTGATATCACAGTGCTTTTGAAACATTCAGAAATGTTTAAGAGAAACCAAGAGATCTGTATATTTAAGTTAATTTAATTGATACTGTTTTGATCCCACAAACGGGGAAATTCCATCTCCGCATTTAACCCATCCATGCAAGTGAAACACCACATACACACTAGTGAACACACTAGTGAGCACACACACACACTAGGGGGCAGTGAGCACACTTGCCTGGAGCGGTGGGCAGCCCTATCCACGGCGCCCGGGGAGCAATTGGGGGTTAGGTGTCTTGCTCAAGGACACCTCAGTCATGGACTGTCGGCCCTGGGGATCGAACCGGCAACCTTCCGGTCACAGGGCCAGATCCCTAACCTCCAGCCCACGACTGCCCCCTGTATATCTGTATATTTGGGTTTGAGAAACAAACAAACATGAAAAGTGAGACTTTCAGAGTAAGACATCCCCCAGACACGGGGCGATACAGAATAAAGTTTGAAATTTGATCACTGATTTGTTAGCATTAGTATTATATACTAGCTATAATGATCATTTCTTATAATTATATAGAGATTAAGTTGTGTTTTAGAGCTCGGCAGAGTTACACCCACGTCTGTTTTATTGTGAGAAATAATTATTTGATCTTACCAGTTAAGCATTGAACGCCACTACTTTGTTTGTATTGTTGTTGTTATTATTGTTAATAATAATATTAATAATAATTCTAATAATAATGTCCTAGCTTACTTAAATGAATTTTTTCACTATCTATATATATATATATATATATATTTTTTTTTTTTTTTTTTTTTTTTTTTTTTCATGGCATATATATCATATATTCAATATTGAATTCAGTACTCATATGACATATAAATGATACATTCTGTAAAACGATGACACATTGATGAAGGGGGGCTTTTTACATCAGGTTGGGGGCGTCACACTAAATGAAAGAAAATTATTTCTACTACAGTTTTTACTACTACTGATAATAATAACAATAACAGTACACTTTATTTATATATTACTTTCATACAGGCATCCGCTCACATATGTAATAAAGTTCAGTAACATTAATAAAAGACAATAAGTGAAGTAGAATAAATGATAATTGAGAAAATGATTAAAATAATCACAGATGACAACATAGACACAACAAACAAATCTTAAATTCAGAGAGAATAGTAGAATTTAATTCTACACTAAATTAAACAGATTTTCTAATATTTACTAAAAGTGCATAGTGGGTTCGACTGGTGGAACTAACTGCTGTTCTAATTCATTTCCTACAGGTTTAATCTTCATCATTCTGTGAACGATAAACCCATGCACAGATATGGATTAGCATTTCTCCCGTTTCCTCCAACTGCACATAATGAACTTCCTAAACTGGCTTAAAATATTCACTTCTAAATTCTGAAATGCTGACGATGATGGAATTTATCATTACATACATGTATTTTTAGCTCATACAGCTCAGCTTTAGAAATGCCTGGAGGAAATCCGTGGCAATTTGCTGCAGTTCAACATCAAAGCTCTAGTGTAGACTTTATTTAGTTTACACTGTGATATCAGAATATCTACATGCAGATCCCTAACATGATTTAACTGACAGCAGTCATAATCCATGACAAGCTCTGTAGATCAGAAAGAGCTTTGAGAATCATCCACTCAAATCTCAGCACAGACTCACTGTTAAACAGGATGTCAGTGACAGCAAATGAAATCTGAATGGGTTTTACCTTGGATAATGTAATTCATTAAAAGGAATGATTAATGTAATAATAAAATACCTGCATCAACATTTTTGAATGCATGCTTCAAGAGACGATGCTTCTGTAAATGGTCAGAATACAGCCCTTTTATGCTATGCCAAACAACAGCTGAAGACGGACAGTGAAGATTGAGACTATGAGGTGGTGCTTTCTTTTACAGTTTCATAAGTTCTAGCTATTAATGAGGTATGTGTGAGGTAATAAGCAATTATTTTGTTTTCTATAATGGCAAGTTCCAAAATAGTCTAATTAAATTACACAGCGATATGCAACAAAGCTGTTACACTTCCAAGAAAGCGAGTGTAAAAAGAAAAAAGGGCCCAGCATTGAGCCTTGTGGGACACCAGTGAAAAGTCTGCATGGAGTGGATCTACATTCTCTTCATGGTACCTAATAAGACCAGCCCTCTAGGCAAAATTCAAACCACTTCCATGCAGAATCTGAGACCCCCTAATTTAGATGTCCAATGCAAAACTAGTTGCACTGTAATGTCTATACTAGGCATTTAATGCATTATACTACAATTAGGTTTTTTATAGATACTATTTAGCTAAAACACTAGTAAATATCTTAAAGATAAGTAAATGTAGCTGAATAGTACTGAAATGTTCTATCTATAAAGATCAAAAAGGACAGGGTAAATATCTCATAAATTAATAATTATTGTGGTATTAACATTCTGTCTTTAATTCTGTCTAAATGTACGTTTGTAAGTTTGCAGGCTCAAGCAGTAGAGTATCAACTAGTCATATAGAGTAAAAAGCCAATACAAACTTATGTAACTAGCTGTCCTTATTGCTTAAAGTTTTGTGGAATTGTAACATTTTCATAGTGAACTAAATTTAAGGATAAAGTTGGACAAGTTGAAGAGGAGAGACCCTCCTGCCATCCTCTGTAACCTTGGTATCACTGGCTGTGCATGGAGTTCTGCCTAGAGGAGCACTGTTATTAGGTAACACAAAGAGGATCCACATCCGTTCCATGCAGACTTTTTACCGGTGTCCCCCAAGGCTTAATATTGGGTCCTCTTCTATTTTCTTTTTACACTCACTCTCTTGGAGATGTAATCCTCTCATGGTTTTTATATCAATGCTATGCTGATAAAACGCAGCTAATTCATTCTTCCTACCTCCTGACGCTCAGGTTTCCGCTTGCATGTCAGCTGGATAAGAGCGTCTGCTAAATGCCCTAAATGGAAATGAATAAACCCCAGGCAATAGACACTTTGAAATAAATTCTTAAGTACTTTCCTGGTTAATACCTAGAGCTTAAGGGTTCTGTAAAAGAAGGTGTTACTTGGTATGACTCACACATTTACATTTACGGCATTTGGCTGACGCTCTTATCCAGAGCGACTTACAATTTGATCATTTTACACAGGTAGGCCAAGGTGGTGTTAGGAGTCTTGCCCAAGGACCCTTATTGGTATAGTGTAGGGTGCTTGAACCCCAGTCTACAGCGTAGAAGGCAAAGGTGTTAACCACTACACTAATCAACCATAAGGTAAGAGGAAAGCCTAAGGCAAATCGCTTTCACCAAGTGATGCCAAACCATTACCTGATTATTCTAGCTCTTTTATCATATCTAATTTGGGCATCAGGTAGATGCTGCTGGAGATAGGTTACCTGCTACAAAGCACACCCAAAATCCCATGTCAACTTCCAGCTTTTAGTGGCTGTGAGAAGAAAAAAAAATCTAAACAAATAACAGTTGTCTTCTGTCTTTCCAAGACACGTTTACCTTTTAGTGCAAGAGTTACATATTTCTTACATTCTAGCAATAAATATATGTAATGTACTAATTTTTTTGGCAAGTACTATTTACTGGTTGGGCAAATTGATATAGAAGCATCTAGTCCTAATGATTGCATTTGAGAATCAAACTTTATATATGAGTAATGATACCAAGTTACTGCTTTAACTGGTAATTTTAACATATTTTATGCAATTTTATGTGCATTTGATGCTGCTAAAGGTGAAATTGTTCTAAAATAGGAACTACTGTTCCTTCCACTGTCCTTCTCTAAAAATCACACACATCATCCAAACTGAAAGGTCAAAATGAAAGATCTAATATTAGGTTACTGTAATCTATGAACATCTGTTATTTCCTAAAACAGCTGTTTCTGTCTTGAGCAACACAATATTACAACAGTAGGCTGATGAACAGGCTGACACAAGCTCAGACTAGGCAATTTAGCAGGTTATTGGCAGAGACAGGGTTCCTGGTGAGCCAGTAGTCTTTTGGGCCTGTTACTGTGAGTTAATGTATAAACTCTTCTGTATGAAGAAGGATTCACACAGGCTTTTTTCAGAAGGTATAGGCTTCACAAGCTAGAAACCCGGTGAGGGTAAACAAATGCACATGCTCTTCACACCATCTTCCTTATCATTTACACAGCAAAGTGGACGACACAAGACTAAGTCTGTGTAATGTCTATGGGATGTCACTGTAGACAAAAAAAAGACTGGCCTGCAAGAAAAGCAATACTGGAGCAATCCTGGAGCGATTTTGAAGTGAGAGAGATTACTGATGCTGCAAGTTTCTGAAAAGCCGCTCCATGCTCCAAGCAAAATCATGTCACTCCAGTCCCAATCCACACCCCTCACATTCTCTGGTCTTTATGAATCTCTCTTTAGGAACAGAAAAGGGCCTTCACCAAACTGTTGGCACAAAGTTGGAAGTATATAATTGTCTAAAATGTCTTTGCATGTTATAGCATTAACTTTACCCTTCACTGGAACTAAGAGACTGAGCCCAAACCCTGAAAAACAGTCCCAGACAATTACCCCTCCTCCACCAAACTTTATTTGCACTCTGGTAAGTGCAAATAAACGGCCCTTAAAACAGAGCTGGGGATTCCCTTGAGGGGAAATGAGTAAAGTTTGAAGTTGAAGTTGAAGAGGGTTAGCTAAAACTGGTGCTGAAACGTGAGGTTAGGCTTGCACCTGTGCAACAAGTCCAGTCGTGAATTTCCCTCGTTACTAAATATTCCATAGTCAACTGTCAATGGTATTACAACAAAGTGGAGGAGGCGAATGCAGTGGTGTAAAGCACCTCCACTTGACTCTAGAGCAGTGGAGACGTGTTCTCTGGAGGGAGGAATCATGCTTCTCCATCTGGCAATCTGATGGACGAGTCTGGGTTTGGCTGTTGCCAGGAGATGGTACTTGTCTGACTGCAATGTGCCAAGTGTAAAGTTTGGTGGAGGGGGGATCATGGTGTGGGGTTGTTTTTCAGGAGTTGGGCTCGGCCCCTTAGTTCCAGTGAAAGGAACTCTTAATGTTTCAGCAGACCAAGAGATTTTGGACAATTTCATGCTCCCAACTTTGTGGGAACAGTTTGGGGACGGCCCCTTCCTGTTCCAACATCACTGCGCACCCGTGCACAAAGCAGGTCCATAAAGACATGGATGAGTGAGTTTGGTGTGGAAGAATTTAACTGGACTGACCTCAACCCGATAGAACACCTTTGGGAGGAATTAGAGCGGAGACTGCGAGCCAGGCCTTCTCGTCCAACATCAGTGTCTGACCTCACAAATGCGCTTCCGGAAGAACGGTCAAACATTTCCGTAAACACACTTGTAAACCTTGTGGAAAGCCTTCCCAGAAGAGTTAAAGCTGTTATAGCTGCAAAGGGTGGGTCAACATCATATTAAACCCTATGGATTAAGAGTGATATTTCACTCAAGTTCACCTGCACGTGAAGGCAGACAAGCCAAACATTTGGCAATATAGTGTGTGTTTTTTTTTCCATGAACGTGACTGCTAGATTAATTAGCACTGTATGATTGTGTTCTTATGACGACAAGGAAAGGTGCCTACAGCAGAATCGCAAATCAGCCTTTCATTATAATGGTTGTAGTCATGAGAAGCACACAAACAAAACTGGGTGCTGCATTTGCTTTATTCAAATAGGGTTCATGAGTTCCACATGACTGGAACATACATTACACAAACAGTTACTGCCAAAAGTAAGTAAATGGACAGAAAAGATTTTGATGTATTTTTTTACATAGAATTTATGCACATACAGTTTTACTGGAAAAGAACATCAGATTATGACATCAGCAGGCCATTAACCACCGTTCATGTTTAATCTGGCATAATTGCGCATTGTAACCAAAGGACAAGGACTATACAAAGAGAGTCCTTATATACCTTTGCTCAGTAACCTAAAACAAAACATATTAAACACTAAGCAGGTTTATTTTAAGGTGAACCAAATCACACGTTTAAGTACTAGAGCTGATTTTTTGGACAGTACCACCTTTAGATTAATGTTAATGTCCATTTATTTAAAAATTTTGTTGCATTGTCAGTCCTTGTAAACACAGGTTAACACTTTTGCTTTTAACAAAACCATGAAATCATCTTATAGGCAAGTAAATACTGAAAGAAAATAGCTATTCAGTAACACAAGCAGTACTGTGCAATGTCTGAGATCACCCTTCATTTATTTATGTTCTTGTAAAATGGCTGTTAAGTACATTTTTCAGCATCAAAAATAGGCAAAAACATTACAAAGAATTTTTGCATTCGGTTTGTCCAGTGCGGTGTCCATTATTTGCAGGACATTTGCTTTGAATCTCCAAAGTTCAGTCTTAGAAGTTGGTTGCACATCCTTTCAGATCCCTAGTTTTCTCACAGTAGAAAGAAAGAATTTTTTTTTCTGATGAAGAAAGAAAGCTACATTTCTACGCCTCCAAAGTTCAGTCTGAGAAGTTGGTTGCATTTCCTGCTTCTCACGATCCAGATAATCAGAACATATTCAGTGATTTGGGGCTCTGGGTTGGCCTGTCCATTTTCCTGAGAACACCAGCAGCTTTTTTGATTTGCGCATTTTCTTCTTGGTAAGATCTTCTGGATAACCGCACTTCTTTTCCAACTCAAAGCACTGAAGTGTCTTCTCACAGTGGAAGCAAGGGTGGAGCTTGATTTTCGTCTCAAATGAATGAAAGCTGCTGTTTATCTGATGGGGACAGTTTTGGTGGTCTACCAGGCATTGGGGGGTTCTTATGACTCCCGTGTTCTTTGTATCTTTTAATACCCTTTTGAACTCCATTTTGGAAACTCCTGTTTTGTCACTTTGACTTTACCTTCCTTATGCAAGTGGACTATCTTATATGTAAACCTCCTGAAAAATGAATACGTTGTACTTTATTTGCAATTTTGACTGGTGTTACATAAATTTAGGTCACTTTCTGGCTTTTTCAGAGTACTGCATTCACCTTGCTTCAAAGGGCAAAGTTTTGACAGGCAGCATAGTTTTTTATTTGCATAGCTTCTACGTAGGGATAACAATAGGCAGGTACTTGTAATATTGCTTCTAGCCTTTAGACACTATGTGGCCTTTATTTCCACCCCATTTCGACTGAACCTATTCGCCAGTTCACCTTAGCTGCTTATTTGCCTGTCTATCCAAGGCCCATCAAAATGCAAATGGGCCCATCGCTCAGAGCAAATGAGACTGGGAGGCGCATCTCCTTCTCATGTGCTCTCCCGCCAAGCCCAGACTCAGGCTCTGAGGGAGCCCCTGAACCCCTAAACCAAAAGCATTCTTTCTTTGCCACTTTCTGCTCCATTCACCGGTGCGAATTAATCACTTCTTCTATAGGTAACTGATCTTGTGGTTTCCTATTACCTGCAGTCGAAGTCCTTTTGAAGGATCTGGTTTGGACTGGCCTTCTTATCGTTCCTTTGGTTTTATACTCTCTGAAAGAAGAGTCTGCCCACCTTATTAATCCAGTCATTGAATTTAGACCACAATAGAGGCTTGCGGGTAAGCTCTATTTTTCGATGTCAAACTTCTGTTTCTTTAAAGGAAGAATCCCAGGTGTGGGAGTGATCTATCCATCACTATCAATAACCTTATAGCTGCTCAGGATGACTTTGTGTCTGGGACACAGTGGCTTGAAGCGTGCTCACAGTGTATAATGTAGCACCTGTGGTCATTCCTAGTTTCTCAATGCTTATGTTTTCACATCTACAGCTCATTATTGTAAAGTACACTGCCTGGTTGCTTTATTAGAACCCCCTGCCTTGTAGCTCCAACTTACACTGTTGATGCATGGTTTGGTCAGAACTGAGGTGACTGACATCTGCCCAAAGCATGTGCCTGAATGCAAGGGCATAATGTAGCAACCCGCTACTGGCCGGCACTGACCTCTAGACGTGTGACCATGCTGACAGTGATGCCAGGAGGCTCATGGGAAGTTGGCCCCTCTGAAAAAGAGACTTCAATGTTGTTCATGTTGTTGTCTGTCAATTAAAGACATGTCGTATGTGTTTATTGTGCTGTTCTGTGCTGAAGTTTGGGCTTAGTTAGTGCGGGTTGGTGGTCACCATGAGGATGAAGTGTATGGCTGGCTGAACCTTAGTCCTTTGTATATGCCTTTCTGCCTGGGAGTTTAATAAAGAGCACTTTTAGTTGTGCAATCATAGCCCTCGTTTTGTTTTACTCTGTTACTACAATACCTTGCAAAACCAGATGCTATGCTACTGGTTATGCCAACAAAATCGTTTAAAAAAGTTGTGAATATGGAGTCACACCAGCTCTTTGCAGATAAGATTTGACACCCCTGCTTAACATTAAAGTGAACCACTGAACTGTGGATATAAAGTGTTATACTGAGATCATGAAGTGGCTGCATTAACTCAGCCAGAACTGGCTGGCTTGGCTGACAAAGCAGAATGCTTCCCTGATGCTTTTTCCACAAGTTGTACAATGTCATTTTTTTCTGATGGAAGCTGCCCTTTTGTTAATGGTGTCTCTGGACACCTCTCACTCTACGACTTTGGACCCATCATGGCAGCTCTTACAGATAGAAAACAGCAAGCTACTGTGATTTTGTGATGCTCAGAACTTTTCAGCATGGCCAATAATAATCAGTGAATAGGTGTACAACACTCTGCAAAGTCAGAGACCATTCCCTATCAGTTCCCCCATCAAGAAGGCCATTAAATTCATCTTATTTATTTGTAAGGAAATATTTCTGGGGTGATTAGATATGGCCTAATCTATAGTCCACAGCACAGTTTGCGACACAGGAGGATAAACAGCTTACAAGATGGATGGATGGATGGATGGATGGAGAAAAGATATAAAGAAAATGGGACTCCTAACAATGACCTGCAAAACCTGGTAGACCACCAAATCTGTCCCTGCCAGATAAACAGTACTTGAAGTTTCCATCTTCAAAAGGGGAAAATCAAGCTCTACTCTTTGCTTCACATCTGTAAAAACAATGCAACACTATGGGTCTGAAAGGATGTGTAGCTGTCACGAAGCCATCACTGACAATAGGAAATGAGAAAAACTGAAAATTTGCAAATCAAAGCTGCTGGTGTGATTAATAGACTGACCACCCCAGAGTCCAGACATCAAAATTACTGTCTGTGTTTTGGAATATGGAATGTGAGAAGCAGAAAATTCAACCAAGTTCTAAGATTGAACTTTGGATGTGTGAAAAAATATCCCTGCAGATTTCTTCCAAAATTGCAAATTTCCTGGGAAAAAATGAAGCTGTAATAAAGGCAAAGCGTGGGCATATTATATACTGAAAATTTATATTTATATTTCTAATATATCTTCTATAATAATCAATATTTAGTTGTTAAGACTTCTGTGTCATTTTCTGTTGCTCTGTGTTTGCATTGAAGGCCTGATCTTACCACAGAACCAATGTCCCCTACACAAACCTTGACCTAAACCTGTACATCTGTACCCTAAAACTGATTGCATGTAAGGGTGCAACTGTCCACAGCATGTCCCATCTGTGAAGTCTTTGTGTTGGGCAGCAGTGAGCTCAGCTGGCCGGAGTATGTGGGCCCCCAGGGATGGGCCAGGTGCCACACTTAGCCTGCTTTAATTGGGATCATTTGGTGGGAAGTTGTAGGGGGGAGTGATGGATGTTCTGTTGTAGGGAAGATGCACCATGCTGACGGCAGTCATTTGTCTGTCCAGGCTGGAGTCTGACTTCCGCTCCAGTCCATGCTGGACATTACTCTAGCTCTTTATTTGTCCTGCTTGACTCCTCTTGTTCTCCTCTGTTTGCTTTAATTTTGCACTTCTTCTCACTCTTTTCTCCCCTTGGATATGCATCTTTGCTCTGGCTTTTGTCTCAATTCACTGTCTCATTAAACTCTTCCTTCATCATCTTCTTGTCCCCGTGAGAGCTATAAAATCAAATTATGTGGACATATTCAGGAGACACTCCTCTGACAGTTGGGCTTTCAATGCAGAAGCAGATCTTCTCTTGCTCTCCTCTCTCTCTCTCTAAACAAATCCTCCTGAAGCTTTGCATCTACTCCGGCAATTCAGCTTCAGCCCGAGTCTTCCCTCTCGACAAAGCAAGTCCGTAACAGGGATGCGAATTACCCACGGCTTTAAAACGTGCCGATCTCCTTTTCTTCAGCAGAGGGGTGAGGGTATTTTGGCTCCTTGTGGTGGAAACAAAGTGCTTGCTTTGTCCTTTCAGTGCCTCTCAAAGTCTATGTCAGGGGGCTTGTCTTACACTTCTGTTTTGCATATGTATTCGGAGCCTTCACGAATCATTGCAGAGCGTATGTCATAAATATAGTAGAGCTGGTCTTTTTCTCCCTCTGTCTTCCCCCTCCTTGCCAAAAGGCAAGAGTATTTTTGGCTTGTTTTGCTTCTCTCAAAGGCAGACTGCTTTTGTTAGGGCTTTTTCTTGTCTTCCGCTCGCTGTTTCTACTGATCCCCTCTTGCTGTTTTCACTGATCAGGCGAACATAGCTCCGCTACTGTCGTCAAGCACAGCAGGGGGATGCCAACTCAGAGAGAGACCATACCCAACAACCCCTCCTCCCTCAAATGCACTTGCACATGAACACCCATCCTGTTCCACAAACATTGCCACTCAGCACTGTGTTGCGCGAAACCCCCCAGGGAGTGCCATCCTGACTTGTGCTTTGGCTTTTACTGCACCCAGAGAAGCAGAAACAGTACAAACTGCACCTGCCCAGCAGTGGCCCAGTACAACCTCATTGAACTTCATCTGCTTTCAGCCTCTGTACTCTGAAAGGTTAATTAAGAAAAGGGTAAATAGTTAAGATAGACTGTCTGGCTGGTCTCGGTCCATCTACATCACATTCACTTAAATGAGAAAACTGCTGGTTTAAGTAGAACCTGGAGCTGTGGATGCTTACCTTGTCCCTGTGTAATAGAAGTGTCAAATGCACTTATTTGCAGATATCAAATATGGTAATCTAAAGGGGTTTATTTGCATATCCATTTGGAATCTCATTTTCTATGTATACAGTGAGATACATAACATTTTTTTAGAAATGTTAATGTACAGTCTCTTTAGATTTAATGAAATAGTCCATGGTGGATTTTAAGGTGTGTTTTGGGTCATTGTCCTGTATAGCAGCCCGCCTCTTTTCAGCGTCGTTCATTCAGCTTCAGTGTCACATTTATTTCCAAAATATTCTGATATTTAGTGGAATCAATTCTTCCATCTACCTGTGTAGTGTTTCCTGTGCCACAGATTGCTACCCAACCCCATATCATGATAGATCCACCCATGCTTAACACCTGGCAGGTGTTCTTTTCATCAAATGCTGTTCCTGTTTTAATCCAAACATGACTTTCGCGTGTCACAAACTGCTTCACACGAGGGGCAGGAGTCAAGTGCAAGTTTAATTCCTGATGCAAGGTAGGTAATAACAAACAGGGGGTCAGAAATCCAAAAAAAGCAGGCCACAGCAAGCAGACAAATCCAAAGAGGGCAAATCCAAAAGAGTAGTCAAAAACAAACCAAGAGGCAAGGTCAAAACCAAATCATAAACATAAACACTCAGAACTGTGGAAAAACCAAACAAGACTTCGCAATGAGCGCCTGCAAACACAGGGTGTATATACACAAGATGGCAGACTAACGAGGTCAAAGGATCAAGAAATGCCTAGTATTCGGGAGACGGTGACCTCCTGTGGTGGGGAGGGGAATGGCAGGCGGCAGATGTGACATCGTGTTTGTGGCCAGAGAGTTCGATTTTTTCTTCATCAGTCCACAGCACTTGTTTCCAAAATGCCTGTGGCTTATCTAGTTGTATTGCATACTTCAGATGTTGACTTTTGTGGTGAGGTGGCAGGTTTCCTTCTGATGACTCCTCCATGCAGATCATGTTTGTACAAGCAACACTGCACAGTACAGGATGGTGCACCACCAATCTTGTGCCAGTTAAACCTTTCTCCAGGTCCTTGCTGTCATATGGTGGTTTTGCTTTGCCTTTCTGGGCAGCATCTGAGCAGTTCTATCTCAGATTTCTTGTCCAAAAGTTTAATTCTATCCACAGTTCCCCTTAACTGCCATTTCCATATCTTCAGCCAGCTGGTTATTGAGTGCATATGTGCTAGAACAAAGTGACCTCTTATTTTCAGTTAAGTTTTAAATGACTCTACACATATGTGTCAATTTTTATGAGTTTATGGGCAAGACATTTGAAAAGATATAATGAAAGACTTACACAAGCCTGTAACCAGAAGGTTGTGGATTTAAGTCCCAGGACTGACTGGGTATTCCTAGATGATTCCTAGTATTCCTGGAGAGACAGTGAGGCCTCAAAATATCCACCAATAAAGGTTGACATGGCAGATGTATCAAACCAATTTTTCTGTGGATTCATACACACATGAGATGGAGATGATGGCATCATCCTATCTAACAGGAGACCTAACATGAAGTTACTCAATGTTTGCATGATAGATCTGCTGAGAGAGCTCCTATGATGGCACGGACATTGTTTTTTTCCTCACAGAGCTTTGTGAGTGTATGTATGGTCTCATTGGTTGTGAGAATGGGGTGATATCACCCTTCACATCGGAAGTAGCTGTGCTTAGAGGATGAAGCAATAAATCATTAATGACGTTTTGAGTTGCCTGACTCAGACTCACTCAAGTCATGGCTGAAGTAAGTCTACACTGCTACCGCTTGTGAAGATCTTCTATTTGTTTTTCATTACAACTACACACACATTGCCCTACTATAATTTTTGTGCATTTCTTTGTGTGAATGTGAAGCTACAAAGCTTGGGAAACGGAGCATGTTTGCAGACCGTTTTAGATTAGTCTGGGAATCAGCCAGCGGATGATGAAGCAGAGGTGGAGAGAGGAAGGCGGTGGCTGTCGCTCGGCTCAGACTTCAGGCTCTGCTGGTCATATGATATGCAGTCTGCACTGCTAATCCATTTCATTGTAACGGTATTGTCAAAACACGCACACGCAAGAGATAGTGGGAGACATCTGAAGCTTTTTATAGAGGTGCTTGGTTTTCAGAACTAGGGCACCACCCCCTTCCTTTTATTTATTCATTCATTCATTCATTCATTCTCTCTTTCCATTTGGGAAAAACAAGAAGTGGGTCAGCGCCCTCTGTGCCTATTCCGATTGGAGTGTCGTGGCACGTGGATCGGTCTGAACGTACAGTGAAGCAGTTAGACGGATGATGAGAAGTCTCGGTTCGGTCCTCTCGGGGTGTCGAAGTGGGTCCGGGTTAGAAAAGGTGAAAGGCAGCCTAGTCTGGCCTTATTACCTTACAGTCAGGCTGAAGTGACTCAGATTCCTCAACGTCTCTTGTTCTGAGAGTGTAAGTCAGATTAGATCAGAGGCCAATATGTTCATGCAGACATTTGTTTGTAAAGTTAACAAATAGTTAATAAGTAAATGAAAACAAAGTATTTACCCATGACAAAGTATCTTGTCACTTAATATACTGTGTTCTTGAAAGCTGTTGAGCTTATCTAAATAATTTACACTATGTGGCCAAAAGTATGTGGACAGCTGGCTACTTGTGCAAAATGTGGTATCCTTAGACAGAACATGTTTATAGTCACTGAGCTTTTATGTACGACCTATCTACTGCCAGTGTTTGTCTATGTATTGCTATATGCAATGGGTGTGCCTGAAACCCCTGCAGTGTCCACATACATTTGGCCATATAGTGCACCTTTTTCTTTGAAGTGTGTTTTGACAGATTTGTTAGATTGAAGGTGCAGAGGATCAGACTGAGTCTGATGAGATGTGGATGAGGTGGTGATTGTCCGTGCAGATGATGACTCAGTGGTGCAGGGACAGGCCTATAGACCAATACACCAGCACTACTGGCTGTTCAGCAGCCTAATGGCCTGGGGGAAGAAACTGTCTCGGAACCGGCTGGTTCTGAGATGGTCCTAACCCTTAGGAGGATTTTTTTCCAAATTAAATGATTGAGATGTTATTTATTGTGTTTTGGCTTACAGCGTCGTTAACCTACTAGAATGGGGTTATTTCTTCAAAAAGTGGATGTTTTAATTAAAAGTGTACAGTAGCCAGGACTGGTGTTAGGGAGTCATTTAGTGGGGCAGTGCCTCACCAGCCAATCATCTTGTCGCATTAAACCCACTATGTTTACACATGTGTCTATACTGGGCAGGTGGCAATAAAAAAAATTTTAAAAATAAAAAATCTAAATGCTTGTCATGCTGGCCAAAATTGCTCAAAATACCATTTTATCTTACAGTAGAATGTGGATTCTACTTGTTTTGCAGAGGATCCTCTTAATGAAGTTGAAAAATGTTCATCTTAGGTAGATAAACTCTGCTCGTCATGTTTCTTCAAAGGTATTTTTCAGGCATTGCTGGTTTGTAATTTCTGATCAGCTTGTTTCTCTAGAATTCATTTCACATCAATTTGGCACTATTAGGCCAACCACAATGGAGAAACAAGAGAAAAAAAATGTTCTCGGTATCTCAGTATGGTAATAACACACACACACACACACACACATTTTATAAGCCACTTCTCCCTCAGGGTTGCAGAGGGGGTGCTGGAGCCTATCCCAGCGGTCATTGGGCGGAAGGCAGGATACACCCTAGACAGGTCGCCAGTCCATCACAGGGCAATGGTAAAAACAATGTAGGCTTATAAAATTATTTTCTCTGAAAATGGAAATTTTCCTGGAAAAAATATCCCTGAAAAAAAAAAAACATCCATGGAAAATATGCATGACCAGACAATCAAATTGCAAAATGAGATAAAGCTAATATATAAGCGAGTGAAAACAACTTCAATTGATGATACAAATCCTTGTGCCAGCCAGATGGGTGTGAGATTATGGTTGGTGTGTGGTGAAACACTGGTTTGGCCCTAACTCCCCAGAGAGAGAAGAAAGAGAGAAGAAAGAGAGACAAAGAGAAAATGCAATACAAAAAAAAACAAAACAGGACAAGGAAGAGGCCACGGTTCATTTCAAGTCTTTCACCTCCTTAACTCAGGGAAACGAAACAAGCGCACTACTAATGCAGCTCTGTGGCCACGCGTTTCCGCCAGAACACATTTACATGTGTATTATGCAGTGGCTGGTTTGTCGGTCTTGTGTTTGTTCATTCAGATGCACCTGGGAAGAGCGAATGCAGACAGAGACAATGCTGATTCAGAGGAGCTATTTTCATAGCCCATTATGAATTATATAGCACGGTATGTCTTGGCCTCTGGCGCCACCAAAACCCGTTACACAGGTTACATAAACACACACACAATGCTTCTGTTATTAATATTTAACTATCAGGATGATAGTGATACATGGTGCTTGCATATAGTTTGGACAGCAAAGAATTGAGTGAACTTTTCTGTATTGCTTTCAAACATGGATAGATTTAATCTACTACTGACTTCATTGAAATATTCGTTACTGATTAGAAGTATTTAATGTAATGATATCATTATCATGACGCAATGCAGTACATCATTATTGCGAAGATGAATACATCACTTCCGGTATCCACATCCATCTTTAGTGATTCGATCAGAAGTTGCAGCGAGACATATAGCCATTTTCACCTGGCATTACCAAGGTTCTCAAGTACATCTCTAGTAACCCCATTATTGGATTTGGTGACTGGAGCAGGCCCGGCATCAAGAATGGGCATGAACAGGCTTATACCGCGTGAGAAGTTATCAAGCACCCAAAACCCCCTGCCATCCCACCACACTCAGAGAAGGGTGAGAATGGGTTAGAAAGAAATGGGTTAAACTTATCACTTAAACGAAACTTTAAGGTAGTTCTTTAGAAGCATGCAACTTTTCATTGGATATATTTTGAAAGTGAAGCATCCTATACAATCAGAAGATATGCCTGGGGGACCTGGGGGACCTGGGGGACCTGTGAACGCAAGACCTGTCAGAGGAAAGTGTGTTTTACATCCATTTCTAAAGCCAAATACAAATTGAAATTTGCTGTGTTGGTGCGAATCAAGCCATTAAAGGTAAGATATAAATGGTCCATAAACATTTTTCACATCCACCACAGGAGTATATTATAGCTCAGGATGCTTGATGGTTTATTTTTTTATTTTACTAATGTTGTTTATCCTTGATTTGGTTGCGCAACATATATCTCAGCTGTTTGATTTTAACTGTTATGTACTCTTCACTAGGTTATAATTTGCGCCTATTGCAAGCACACATGCTTTTTTGGAAAGGCATACAAGTTAATGTGAAGGCTGACTACCACCTCCAAGGGCTGTTTGAGTGATTCTCCAAGACGCACTGGACCCTGTTCTTATGCTACATTCAACTCAACAGAACAACTTTAGTCATGTTATACCTAAATGCTAAAGGTTACATTATTTATAGAGAGCCCGAAAACAACAACCACAACAACAACAGCAGCAAGTATATTGGGACATAAATTGCATTGTAACAAGTGCCTTGTTTGCTATTATCAATTATTTATTTATTCCAGTACTTTATTTAGTAAACATACTTTTTTTTTTTATTTAAAAAGGTTTTTCAATGCCTTTTTTTTATATGGCACTACTGTGGGTGAACTTTGTTCATTACAGTTTTTGCAAATTTTTGAGAAAGTACATATTGTGGTACTTATTGCGCCTTGTAAAATTACCTTTAACGGGACGCTCTGGCCAAAATGGTAACTTTAACCATCGAGACATTTGTTGTGAACATGCTTACTTGCTTTTTTGAGTCTTTAGAGTGAGATTTTTTGCTTGAAAGAAAACGTTCTTGATGTATCTTGAAGATGGGAGGAACTTGGCTATTCTTTGGGGTGGATTTTTGGGTGTGGACTGCTATGAATTTTTGCTTTTCATTAACTGGTGAATGCAGAAGGAAGGCAGAGTAACAGCCATTATAGAGGAGAGAATAGATGGCTCAAAGAAAAGAACTGGCTTGCCAGATGCGGAGGACAGCAAGCTGAAAGCTGAATTGAGCAATGTAGCTGGCTATTTGCTTACTCTTGTCTCAGTTTGGCTTCTTTTCTCTGGCATACATTTTGTGCCAAATAAAGACAATGGCTTATTTCATTACATTTTGCTAGATGACTGAGGTAAGAGCTACATTAATGCTAGCCTGGTATTTATTAGCCAAAAAGGTCAGTGATTTTGCTAGCAGTCTGGATTGGTTGACACCACAGGGATTCCCAGTGGCTGTATGATGTATGGGCTCAACACACACTGGGCATTGTAGTGAGATTAACGAAAGAGTGAAAACAATATAAACTCATGATTGCTGCTGAACTGATAAGCTCCACCCTAGAATACTGCAGGACATGACAAATAACATATTAAGCTGTAGATTTATATAATACTTTGCCAAATCGCTGACCTTTAGTGTTGAATTTGTGCTTATTGTGTTATTGCATATGAAAATGAGGATGTAGAGGGATTAGAGTTTCTTAAAATAGCACATGAATGGCTTCCTTGGTTGAGACAGCCTTCCTTTCAGCCACAGCCATACCTTTTAACACAGTGGACAAAAGACTTACATGTAAAAGCTCTAACACGTATGAGTGGCATTGGGTTTCATTATCAACAGAAGCAGGATAATGGGCTTTGTAAGAGGTCCTTTGTTGTGCAAATACCCTGCAAACTATCAGCATTTAGGAATTGGAATTGTTGGATGACATCGCCCCGTAGGTCCTCTCCCTTTGAAGGAGAGAGAGTGAGCAAGCAAGCCTGAGAGAGAGAGAGACTGTTTCTTTGAGCTGAAGCTCCACTTACATTCCCAGCTCATGTGTCTCTGACTAATTCAAGCTGCGCCTATTGATTTCAGCAAGGGTCACCTTTATCAACACGCACTACCGTGGCCCAGAGAAAGAGAGCGATAGAGAGAAGCAACAGATAGAATCTGAGTTCAAGAGGTGCGGTATGTAAGCAACGGTAAGGAGATGTGAAGAAAAGACAGCAGTCAGTCTTGTTTTGAAGGTCAGAAAGCCAAGATGAAAAGACTATTGCAATGGAAGAACATTTTCAGTCTAGAGTGCAGAGGAGTAACTACAGTCTTTTCTTCAAGCGCAAAATAGAACATGTTCAAGATTTGTGAGCTGAGTGGTCTTAGAGTTCTGGGTGCTGTTTGAGGACGTGCAGTATATGCAATGCATGTGTACCTCGCTGAAGGGAATTCTCAGATACCTATGCAATACTAGGTGAGCTGAAGATTCTCCCTCATCTCATATCTCAGGGACCAAAGGATGAGTCCCTTCATCCATGATCCTGTGGCCTGATCAAGCACTATCAAAATGAAAGAAATGGGTAGACAAGTCTACAAATGGTACTCTGTCTTCTATACCCACACAGACCCAAGCACAAGTATAAGTCATTCCACTTCTAGCGTCTGGCTGTCTGCTTACTCTTCACTTTGGAAGCCCAAACCAGCAAGTTTTATATTGCTCTCTTAGCTCGTCTAAAGCCCACTGTAAACTCTGTGGGCTTATACGGTTATTGCAGCCCACACTGTACCAGATGATGCCAATCAAGTCTTGGCCAACTGTGCAATATCATTTGTGTTGCATGCATCTGTGCTACATGCCAGATGATTTTCCAGTGATAGGCCTGCAATGTGAGGCTGCTATTGAATATTTTTATCACAGTGGATCTCAAACCAGCCCTCAGGGACCCTCAGTTCACATTGTTGCTCTATCCCTATGTTTTGCAAGTTAGGTTGGAGCAAAAATGTGGACCGTCTGGGCTTCCTTGAGAATCAGTTTAAGAGCCACTCTTCGATCGAGAGTTCTCGCAAATATTTAAGCATTCTAGAAGAAAAAGAAAAGATGATTTTAAAGGTTTTGTTATTATCTGTTTCAAGTCAAAAAGAAAACAATCACTGAATAGCAAGTGGCATAAAGTGTTCTTCAGAGGGATCCTGCCCAATCTGGCAACCCTGCCCAGGCTCCTGAAACCTGTTTTTACAGTGGCTATAAAATGAAATTTCCACCTGTTTTGGAGCTCCCTGAGCAATATTTTGTCTTAACATAAATAAATATGATTTGATGGAAATGTATGATTTACTAAACAGCTAACAGCATTTTCATCTTCATATTTGAGAAATCAATTCAACATTTACAGTGTTATTGTGTTCAAGTTATTTTTACACTTTAGCAGTATCTCAGCACAACTGTCTATGGAAATGCTCTACGTGAACTGTTTTCACAACAAGGGGTTCTCACTCTTCCTCGCCCATCATTGCTCACTAGCAGCTCAACACAGAGTCACAGTTTTGCAATTAATGCAGTAGAGAGCAAGCAAGCTAGTAATTCAGAGCAGTAGAAAAAAAGCATTTGGACAGCACAGGGTGACTAAAAATGATCTCAATTTGAAACCACAAGCAGTTTCGACGCCTGATTACTGCTGAGGTATCATCATGGTTTTGACAGGAGAGCATCATTCGACTGGCATGAAAAAAGACCAACCATGTTTGCATGTTTTAGCATGTTGTGCAAGCAGATTACTTGGCGCTGCTACTGAGCGCTACTGGTGACATACTAGCAAGCTAATTAGCTAGTTTAGCTTTGTTTTCCATTGGGTTTTCCTTTCCATTCAAGTTGCTTTTCTGTTTCTGAGATTTTCGAATCATTAAATGTATCGGATTTTAACAAATATTCATCGTCCTTCTAAAATCCAGGCAAATGAAGACATTCTGCTTGGGTCTTCTCTCTCTTATTGGCATATGGTGTTCTTATCATGAGATTTTGGTCCAAAATTCCAAAATAACATTGTCAGATTATTTTTATTGGCCTATAGCACTATGTTGTCTGCTGGTGAAAATATCAAATTACAAAGCATTAAAATGGGGCTAATTACTGACAGTCTACAGACATTTTGCTCTGATGGGAGTGTACAATTTAACATGTTACCTATTAGGTTAAAAAGAGGGGAAAAAACAGGCCAAGCCTTATTTTCTCCTGCCAGAAACAACAACGGCAGCCATGTTAGTGACAGAAATAAGCGTTTAAATGTTTACTGTCTTTAATTATTATAATAATCTTCTCCCAGTATTGTGCGCTCGGAGTGCAGAAAATAGTAGCAAACCCCTTTTTAGTTTTATTATGGGTATTAAAGGGTCCCTATTTAGTAAACCATGACAGTCGCTTTTTAACGCCAACACAGGGTTTCGTGACAGCCCAGAATGTATGTTAATGTATCCCAAGTGTTCTTAAGCACTATTAAAGCAGAGGTGGTTACATAATGTAATTTGACTTGCCAGTTTAGCCTGGATAACACAGGTAGCCTGAATTGAAAGGTCATAGTCTGGATGGTTGTGACATCTTGAATAGGATACTATGCACTATGAAACCATCCTCAATAACAATAACAACACGTCACATAGCCAGGTTTAGTTACATCTTCCCGAATTCCTGCAAGAGGCTTAAAGAAATTTACACACCCTCAAAATTGTTTAAGATTCACACTGAATTAAAACCAAGAATTTTGTCAGCAGTCACTTAAATTGCAGAACCTCCCTAGATAAAGCTAATCCATTATGAACAGGACTTATACCCACAATTTCCACTCACAATTTGCGTTTTGTCTGTGATAACATTATCATGGCGAAAATCATAATGAGACTTGCTTAAGCTGTCACACCACTGGTCATGTGGTGTGAGATCCCTCGCTCTACCCCACACACCGTCGGCCATGGAAGTGGTGAGCACTGCGGTATGACCTCCTGGGAAATCTCCTTGTGAATTGTCTGGCCTCTGGTGGGGTGGCATGAGACATACGTATATAGCTCTCTCATTATACCCGTCTTTATTTGCCCTACTTTCCCCTTCTATTGCCTCCAATGCTTTCTGTCTCCACTTCTGTCCTTCCTTTCTCCACATTCCAAAAGTCATCCATCGATGACTATCTGACCACACCATCAATTTTCCTGTTGTCATGGAAACATACACATTTCTACACACTGGGGTTTTAGCGTCATGGAAAATGGGATTCTTTCATTACATCTCCCTTCACTTTCTGTTCCCATGTCTTAGATGACAACGTATTATTGATTTGCCTTGATCTTAAATGCATTATTTTGGCCCAATTAACTAAACGCATGTGCTGCTGTGCATTCTGGATCTTTTCTGCTCTCTCTGAATTTGATTGCATGCAGTGTGCTCATCAGGAGTCTAACTACATTGTCCTGTGGATTGAGATTATTAATCCTGGAACCCAAACCCAAAGACAGGTTGCCCTTATATTAGGGGTTGCCACATGATATGGATCATGTATTATTGTGGATACTGTGATAAGCCCCGAAATGGCAACACCCTAGCCCAAGACAGATGAATCATTATCACAAACAGCATAATAACCCATATAAGCTTTTCAAAGGAACATCTTACAGTGCCACTTCTACTAATCTCTTGCATTAAACAGTGTAGCCTTTTATACTGGCAAGCAGAGCAGCAATGTGGCATTGTTTGTGCACCAAAATCAGATCTATTTTTGCCGCTTGCCTTTTACAACCTGCCATTCATTTCCCTACTTTGGTGCATTACGATGGTTTCTCTCATCATCTCATACGAACCCCAAAATGTTTTGCATTGCCAGCCCCTCCACATTAGTGCAGATTATCATTGGTTTCTCGGTTTGCTTGCCTCTTTATGAAATAAACAGGGTGTCAGAGTGGTTAACTTAGCAAATGTGGGATAGCAAGCTCCAGGAAGTTGGTGTGGTATTTCAACTTGTTGTTAGAGTGTTGGTTGTTAGGTGGTTGCTAGGGTGTTGCAAAGCTGTGGATCTGGGATCCCTAGTGATGGCTAAGGTATTGCTAGGCCGTTGCTAAGGTAGCCAAGATGGTTGCTACTGTGTTGCTAGACCATTGCTAGGCTGGTTGATAAGGTATTCCTAGGCCATTGCCATGGTATTCCAGGTGGTTACTAAGGTGTTGCCCATATACTTTACTGAATGAGGAGGAATAGGTGGTCGAGCTATGTGCATTACGCATTATTGAAGTGAAGTGACTCAGTTTCAATTACAGTACAAACACTAAGCTGAATCACTAAAAAAGCAAAAAAAAAGCAACCTATTCAGGTAAAGGCTCTACAATCCTGCGAAGTATTACGGTTCTCACTTGAAAGCTGTAAATCTTTGATTAAAAAATACTATTACTAATAATAATAAACAAAGAACAGTAAATTTCCCAGCTAAAATAATGACAACAATTATATTATAATAGTGTTATCATCAAAGCAATGGAAAAATATCAAGATGTAAATGTAATCTTATACCGCCCAACCCTGTCTAAAGAAAAATGTCTCTCTACTTTGTGTGCTTCAAAATCACTTAAATAAAAAATAAAACCTCTTTACATTTACTTTAATTAAAAGTTAAGAATGTTTGCCCTCTTCTGCAAAGTGACTATTTTGGAGATCCCTGTTTTTGCTTTGGACAGCAATGATATGTAAACATACTTGTTCAGTAAACATTCCAAATCTGATTTTGACCTTCAAAATAGCCGGAAACTTTATTTCTGGACTTTTGAAAGGTCTGTGCAATGCCTCATGGCAGGCTACAACACAGAGGAACTGTCTGGAGCCAGCAGACGGCTTGTGGTTCTTACCTCTCCGCTTGTTGATGTGGCTTGGACAGGGTAAGTATGTGACCCGGGTGTCCTCTGACCCCAGAGTGCAGATTGCATGTTTATTTGACCATTCTTGGGGGCACGATGGAGAAAACATTAGTGAGTACAGCCTGAAACACACTGTTATGTCTCTCTCGCTCTCTCTCTTTCTCTCTTTCTCTATCTCTCTAGTGATTTTCACCTGTTCTTCCTGACAAACTTGCTCCAGGTTTTCAGGTTGGTTGGATGACACTTGTGTGCTCTGTTCAAATCACTGAATCTCAATAGAATTGGACTTGGCCATTGCAGAACATTCACCCATTCTTGTGCCTGAGATTATTGGGCCTTATTTAGCAATACTAAGGTTTTTTTCTTGGGAAAGGTCCTAAGAAAACATGTCTGTCAGACTCATGACATGTTCCTAAACCACAGAACTGTTCAGACTTTTGTGCATTTGAGTGTGTGCAGATTCTGTTTTCACCTAAGATGATGATGCTTTCACCCCCATACTTCACTGTTGGGATGGTGTTTGTTGGGGAATGGGCAGTGTTAGGTTTGTGCCATGTTGTAAGTCCAGAACCTTGACCAGTTGTATGCAGAGCTCTTGATACCATTGACTGGCGCTCCTTCACTCCAGTCTCAGCCACTGAACTCCGTAACTCCTTAAAAGTGATTGCTGGCCTCTCTATGGCTTCCCTTGTAAAGTCCCATTCTTGCTCTGATGCTGAGTTTTGAGGGACAGCCTTGTCTTGGCAGTGCAAGGTGGAATGGTGCAGCTTTCATTTATGCACAATTGATCCCAAAGTGCTCACTGGGACATCCAAACACTTGAATCTTATTTTGTGACCTATTCCTATCTTATGTTTGTGTATGTATGTTTGTATATTCTATAACTTTATCTGTAATTTGAACTTAAGCCACTGTCAGTTTGATAAATTCTTTACTCTTCCAGGTGAAGATAAACTCACTAAGCACTATTACATGACCAATGAGTGCACCAGAATATAAGATACCTTAAAGATGCTTTATAGATGTATCAGTTGCTATTTTTAGAATTATTAGAGTTCGATAAACTGACAGTCAGGAAGATAATACTAATGTTATTAGCATTTATTCTAGCTTCCACAGAATGAGTGGCTCATATTTCAAGTTCAGGGGTTTACTCCCTTCTTAGAGTAGAAGTTATCATGGAACAACATGAAGCATGAAGCAAAGTATCCAGTGAACACACCTCAAGTTCAGCCTACAGCCCATTCAGCCAATGGGAAGTCATGGTGCTGCAAACAGGATCCCACCACCCAGTCTCCATGGTAATGACTGTTAGCATGCCATGTGTTAATTCAACTTGAATATAAGGAAGCAAAATGACTGATACTAAGCATGGACACGTGCCCAGATACCTGAGCCACTAGGGGGCGCTCGTGAGCAATTATGAGTAAATGCAAACAGACTTATGATGCCAATAATGGTGGGAAATTTACAAGCAATATATGAAAATTTTTTTGCAATCCCCACCACCACCTCATCTCCTCCCTCTTCCTCAGTCACATGTTGGGTCCAGCCTTCCAGGTAGAAGCCGCCCAGAACTCCAGCCCAAACTTTCAGTTCTCCCCCCTCCATCAATCAGTCTTCCTTCATACTAGCACCATATGTTCAAGGCGTAATCCAAACACAAAAATAACATTTATCATGAAAGTTCCAGCTATCCCTCAAGCAGGTGGAAAATGAACTAGAACTTCTGTTGGTTCCTGTTTGGGTCGATTCTTATTCAATTTTAGAACGAGCTGTGGAAAAGCGCCCCGAGTTAAAAACACTTTTCAGTGACCGTTTTTAATCCCAGTGAAGGCATCGATGACGGCGGTTCCTATAGCAGTGGGGGACGAGTAGATGAGTCAGAAGAGACGAAAATGTTATTTAATCCTGATCTCTTTAGAGCTTTGTGAACCCCAGCTAACCAGATGATCCTCAAAATGGCCATCAGTAACCGCTATAGGCTGAGAATAGGTGGCTGGTGCCTTTTGATAAAGTGGACCTGGAGATGGGCGTTAAATAATGCAGAGGGATGTTGGCATGTCTGACAGTAATCGCATGCGCACACATTGAAGAGAAAGAGAAACTCTCCACTTATTTACTGTACATGTATACACTCTCTCTCTCTCCAGCTCTGGCTCTCCCTCTCTTGCCCTCACAAGCACACACATACTCACACACACACACACACACACACACACACACAAAAACACTTCTGGTGCAGCTCTTGTTGCCCAGAGAGATGCTGTGGTTGGAAAGCGGATCCGAGGCTCTTGCCTGTCGGCCAGCCAGGTAACTGGAGACTGTGTGTCTAAATATTTCAGAGAGAGGGAGGGAAATGGAGAGAGAGGGGGGGGGGGGGGGGTGGAGAGGGAGAAGCAGAAGCAGAGACACATCCGTTAGCCTCTGCATGGTAGGATGAAAGGGTCAGGTTACCGGGCCCTGTATCTACTGCGTGGTCAGGCTCTTTGGCTTAAGACTGCAGATCCATTGTGCTGATAACAGAGAAAGACAGAGGGAGTGGAATAACATATGCGCCTCTTTTAAACACTAGTACAGTCATTAGCCAGGTGCTATTCGCTGCCCTAATGACCTCTCAGCAGTGACTGGTTGCAGCAAAATGTGGATTTACTGGCGACAATTGCCAAATTGAATCAGCATAGTTTAGTGAAATCTTAGGAGAAAAGTAAAGGCCTAAAGGTCATAGCCCAAACATGTGACAAATTAGAGGAAAAGCCCACATAAAGTGTCTTAGTAAGGTGATGAGCCACCACAAGCTGCCAGAACATTTTCAGAAGGTCTTGGCATGGACACAAGAGTCTGGAACGGTACTGGAGGGATGGAACACCACAAGATTTTCACGCTTGTTTTGACGATGGTGGTGGAGTGCTGTGTTCCACATCTCCCACAGGTGTTCAGCTGGGTTGAGATCTGACCATAGCATATGATTCATATAATCTATATACTCTTTAAAACTTTCAGTCACCCCTTGTGCCCTGTGGATGCTGGAAGAGACTGTTGTGAGGACATACAGTTTAATCATGGGATGAAGATGATCAATCAAAATTACTTTATATTCATTTGTAGTGACCCTCCTCTTTGAGGGGACAAGCGGCAGCAGAATACCTCCACAATATAACCAATTGTCCTTACTTTAAGGGTCAAACATGGGCCTATACCATTCTCTTGGCCTATGCTGCACATGCACTCACCCACTTATGGTAAATATGGTGAAGGATGACTCATCTGACCTTATAACTTCTTTCCACGTCTCTGTAGACCAGTGCTGATGGCTGTTGCGCCACCGAACTCTTAAACTTGCATTCATCTTTGAAATGTTTATACACTGCAACCGTACTGTAACATCCCTAGGTAGTTGGATGGGCTGGTCTTGCTGGTACAGTCTGAACACATCCTGCATTGACACCCTCAGTTACCTGAGGAACAGTTGCTCTCC
The DNA here is from genome assembly GCF_015220715.1 of Pygocentrus nattereri. Lineage (NCBI taxonomy): Eukaryota > Metazoa > Chordata > Actinopteri > Characiformes > Serrasalmidae > Pygocentrus > Pygocentrus nattereri. The sequence continues at coordinate 49,697,941 of NC_051212.1, forward strand.
TGTTTTTCCATAATGCACTCATGCATGATCCTCAGGCCTACTGGATGTTTGCTTTCAACCACAGTTTCCATCCCTATTTACATGTCTTTCCCATAGATCTAAATGCATATATCACCTTAGACATCTATTTTTATTGAAACACTGGCCAGTTGAGGAGCTCCTGCCATTTGTGCCACAATGATTATCCCTCTTTCAAAGTCACTTAAATCTTTTCCTTTTGCCATTTTGATCCAAAATCAAGGTCACCTGGGCCTGACCACTTTTACACGCCCCAGAGCATGGTAGGATGTTAACTGTTTAAGTGTATGATGGAGTACAGCTGTTTGAAAGCAACTGCACTTGTATTCAGGTTATTTTATTTGCAACCCATCTCTATTTAACCATGCATTGATTTATTGGACGTCATTGGCACATGTGTTTTTGTGGGCGACTCTGGTGATAATGGTCGCTCCCTGTGTGGGGGTCAGCCACAATCCAACAGCTGCTATAGGGTCGGGGGTCAGTTTTGTGCAGGGGGGTTGGCGGGGGGTGAGCAAGGACTCATCAATCTGATTAAACCCTGAGCTCTGACCTCTTAGCCCTCCCTTGACCTCCCAAAAAGCTCCCTCTGTATTCAGCTTCTGTACAGGAAGATTGGGTTTCAGCAGGATGGAGCAGGGTGGAGAAAGCATTGGATTACAGCGGGAGTTTACTCAAACAAAAAATGTGGGTAAATTACCCCTAATTTTTTTCATTATTATTGTGTGGTCTGCACAATATTTCTGTAAAGGCAGAACCTCAACCTTATTGCAAACACTGGGCGTATGATAATATTAATGTGAAGACACCTGATCTATAAGTGCCTGTAATAGCATGCTGTGTTAGTTTTACCTAGGCATTTTTAGTGTAGTGGACTGTCACATGTGTCTGCATTTTTACACGTAATTGTTAAGTCGGCTTGACAAAGACAACTTACTGTTGTTTATTTTTATTCTATGCTTTTTATGCAGTTTTCATGAGTTGCGATAGTTGAGTTAGAACCAAAACATTTTGCAGGATCTTAAAGCCTATATGGGAATAGGGCACTTGTGTTTTTGGAACTCATTGCACCTACCATTTTTGTGCAGGGTTTGTTTTTCCCCATAGGAAATGAAAGGCACAATGCTGAGAAAATTCAAATATAACTACCACAAATGATCAAAAAGGTTATTAATATTATGTACAGAATGACATACACACTAGCACATTCACACATATTAGCAACCACCAGGGATACCATAGCAATGGCCTGACAACACTTTAGCAACCACCTGGGATACCATAGCAATGACCAAGAAACTCCTTAGCAACCACCTGGGATACCATAGCAATAGCCAAGAAACACTTTGGCAACCATTTGGGACACCATATCAGTATCATGTTTTTACCGTTTCAGCCAGAAAAAAGAAGCCAAACTGAAGTGATGCATCTACAGACAGGTAACTTGCTCACTTTAGCTTTCAGCTTCTCATGTAATAAGTCCTTTCTGTTTCTTTGTCATGGCATATCCAATTAGCTTGTAGGTTCTGTAAATTTTTACATTATTTAAAATAATAATCAGTTTTGTGAATACATAATAAAAATGTTTGACCCAATTCCATGGGCTTGATGAGTGTATGTCACAAGCACCAAAATGCTCTTGCAAATGTCTGGCTTCTGATGGAAATCGGAAAGAACTATCACAAATCTGAATAGCCATGGTCCACGTTTGTTACAGGCCCAAATGCTCCAAAATGCTAAAAGGAACAACATCCAACTGCTTATTACACAGTTGTGTGTGTGTGTATGTACACGCCATCATACGCCCACAGTGGTGTGTGGCTGCAATTTCCTGCAAGCGCCCACCAGCTGTACATAGAGCGAAAACATGGTACATTTTCTCATTGAAAATCTAATTTACATGCTAATGTGGCTACGTTATCTACAGCCAACGTCATAGGTCACTGCTAATTAGCAGTTTCTAGCTTTCAGAAGTGACATTAGAATTGGGCCCTGCAGTAGCCATTTTTAGCAGAAAGAAAGGAACAAGAAATAAAAAAGGGGTGGAATAGGAAACAAACAAGAGGCAGGAGGCCTAGGCAAGAAGGGAGGGGGAGGGAGAAAAAAAAAGAAGGAGCAAATCCTTCTTTTATCCTCATCCCCTCTTCTGAGATTTCCGATCATCAGCACTTTTCCACCTCTTAAGCACATCGATTCAGAATCGTTTAGCATTGTTAGCTCTGAACTCTGCTCACATTGATCAGAAATAGACTGTAATCAGATTCAGCCAGCAACGAGACTGCCTTACGCTACAGTGAGTCCATTTAATCTCGCTTGTAAACTGGTCCTGCTTATTCGTTAACTCCACTATACAGTCTTGGTTCCTTTCAGTGGTTCGTCTTAATGCTTTTAGAGGTTTTCTCTTCCTCAGTCTTGGTTCCTTTCAGTGGTTCGTCTTAATGCTTTTAGAGGGTTTCTCTTCCTCAGTCTTGGTTCCTTTCAGTGGTTCGTCTTAATGCTTTTAGAGGGTTTCTCTTCCTCAGTCTTGGTTCCTTTCAGTGGTTCGTCTTAATGCTTGTAGAGAGTTTCTCTTCCTCAGTCTTGGTTCCTTTCAATGGTTGGTCTTAATGCTTTTAGAGGGTTTCTCTTCCTCAGTCTTGGTTCCTTTCAGTGGTTCGTCTTAATGCTTTTAGAGAGTTTCTCTTCCTCAGTCTTGGTTCCTTTCAGTGGTTCGTCTTAATGCTTTTAGAGAGTTTCTCTTCCTCAGTCTTGGTTCCTTTCAGTGGTTCGTCTTAATGCTTTTAGAGAGTTTCTCTTCCTCGGTCTTGGTTCCTTTCAGTGGTTCGTCTTAATGCTTTTAGAGAGTTTCTCTTCCTCGGTCTTGGTTCCTTTCAGTGGTTCGTCTTAATGCTTTTAGAGGGTTTCTCTTCCTCAGTCTTGGTTCCTTTCAGTGGTTCGTCTTAATGCTTGTAGAGAGTTTCTCTTCCTCGGTCTTGGTTCCTTTCAGTGGTTCGTCTTAATGCTTTTAGAGAGTTTCTCTTCCTCAGTCTTGGTTCCTTTCAGTGGTTCGTCTTAATGCTTTTAGAGAGTTTCTCTTCCTCAGTCTTGGTTCCTTTCAGTGGTTCGTCTTAATGCTTTTAGAGAGTTTCTCTTCCTCAGTCTTGGTTCCTTTCAGTGGTTCGTCTTAATGCTTTTAGAGAGTTTCTCTTCCTCAGTCTTGGTTCCTTTCAGTGGTTCATCTTAATGCTTTTAGAGGGTTTCTCTTCCTCAGTCTTGGTTCCTTTCAGTGGTTCGTCTTAATGCTTTTAGAGAGTTTCTCTTCCTCAGTCTTGGTTCCTTTCAGTGGTTCGTCTTAATGCTTTTAGAGAGTTTCTCTTCCTCAGTCTTGGTTCCTTTCAGTGGTTCGTCTTAATGCTTTTAGAGAGTTTCTCTTCCTCAGTCTTGGTTCCTTTTAGTGGTTCGTCTTAATGCTTTTAACAGTCTGAACAACCAGATCGGAATTCATGCAACTTTTACATCAGTCCAACTGGACATTTGTCATGATTACGCAGTGCTGAAGCTCAATGACATTTAGGCTAATGCTTCTGTACCAAAAAATTAGAAGAGACGTATCACAACCGCTTCGTGTTTGAAGAGGTTTCAAATGGTTGAGCGCGGCCGGAGGAGACAGAGCCTGCAGCGAAAGAACAGTTTAAAGAATGCGAGGACATGAGGAAAATTGCCCGTGTCCTTTTTATAGCAAACTCAAACACATTCTGGGTGATGAGCCCAGCTGTCAACCACTGGAACTTCGTAATTGCACCTGTAATGCTGGAGAAGACTAAACTGAAAGCTCCTGGAGCAATAGGTGTTGACTGGTTACCTCTGGACGAGTCTCGTGAAGCATGCAGGTCGGTTTAGGAGCTGATCTGTTCAGACTGATGTCACATACAGCTCACATTTAAAAGATAATATGAACAGCCAAACAAAAAAATTGGATTTGGTGAGAAAATCAGATTTGGGCCACTTTTACTGTTGTGAGAGTTTTACTCTGAATTATTGTTCTTCTAGTTTTTTTCCCTTTCGAGTCTTCATTCCTCAGTGTTTCTTCTTCATGCTTTTAGGGAGTTTTTCCATTTAAGTCTTAGCTTAGTTTCTTAGTGTTTCTTGCTCATGCTCCTGGGGTTGTGGATGCTCCCTCTTCCTTTTTTAATGCCATTAATGATTGTTTCCTTTTGAGTCTTGGCTTTTCTCAGTAGTTTCTTAAGATCTTCAGGAATGGTTACCTTTAGTCTTGGTTTATTTTAACACGTGTACCTCAAACTCTTAGAGAGTTTTCCTTTTTGAGTCTTCGTTCTTCTCGTTTTTTCCCTTCTTGGCTCCTTTCAGTGATTCTCCCTCATGCTTTTAGAGAGTAGTTCTCTTTGAGTTTCAGGTGGTTCTCCCTCATGTTCCTACAGTTAGTTGTTCAGTAGATCAATGTTCAGTAGTTATTCCTCATGCACTTCATGATTGTTTTTCCTTTTGAGTTTTAGCTCCTCTGAGTGTTTCTTTCTCATGCTCTTCGGTAGTTTTTCCTTTTCAGTCTTGGTTCCTCTTAGCATGTGTTCAAGCTCTTAGAGGGTTTTCCTTTTTGATTCTTTGTTCTTGTCATTTTTTCCCTTTTAAGTCTTGGTTCTTCTTAGTGGTCAGCAGTCCCTTTTGAGTTGTGGGTCTAATAAATTATCTACTTCTTCATGTTCTTAGGGAGTTTTTTTCTTTTGAGTCTTGGATCCTTTGAATTTTTTTTTGTCCTCATAAATCCTCATTCTTCTTGATGTTTATCCCTGGTAGGGAGTTTATTCCTGATAGACAGATATGCTCATTAGAGGACTGGACTCACATTTCTGGGATGATGTATTAAAAATAAAACGCAAATAAAACAGAACCCAATCTGACTTGAAATTAAGGACACACAACAGAACAGTATGCTCTGAGACCGAAGGGAAAGATCAAACAGAATACAGTGTTGTTTGTTGCTGAGCTTCGCCGGCCAGTGTTTGTGCAAGCCGTGTTGCTATTGGCTGCCTGCGCCTGTTTGAAAGTGATGTCGTGTTTGAGTGTGTTTGATTGTTGTTTGTGGTGTCTGCATGGAAGGAGGCTATTGGTAATGTCTCTCTCTGGAGTAGCTTTGGCAAGCCTTAGTTTGGAACGCCTTGCGTTTGTTGAGCAGGGTGTGTTTTCTTGAAGTCTTTTGTGAGGTTGGTCTTGTGTGTATTTGCGAGTGTGTGTGCTTTTGAGTGTTTGTGGTCCAAGCATGTCTTCAGGGAGTTAGTTTTGTCTGCGTCTGTGTGTTTGTGGTTTCTTTATGATGTTTTGTCTGTCTCCTTTCACATCTCTTTGTAGGGAGGTTGGCATATCATGTGAGAAAGGTTTGTTATACATGCATCTTACTCCAACTCGATTTTCTCTACTGTGGAGCTACATGTTCTCCCATCCCCCTCATCTCCAGAGCCCACCCGATGGATTATCCCATCCACACACACACATACACACACAGACAAAAAAGAAGTGTCTGTGTGGGTCACAGCCTTCACACTTCATGTTTAACCACAGCAAAAATATAAGAAAAGACTTTGAATACATTTTTGGTCATGCTCTATTTTGAGTCCTTTAATTTACACCATATGGCCAAAAGTATGTGGACAATTGAAGACACCTATATGAGCTTGTTGGATTCCTTTTCCAAAACCATGGGCATTAATATGGAGTTGACGCCCTTTTTACAGATATAACAGCCTAACTTCTTCTGGGAAGGCTTTCCACTTTATTTGGAAGTGTGTCTGTGGGAATTTGTGCCCATTCCATCAAAAAAACAACTGTGAGGTCAGACACTGATGTTGGCTTGCAATCAACTTTCTAGCTCTTCCCAAAAGTGTTCAGTGGAGTTGAGGTCAGGGCTCCTTGCAGGCCATTGGAGTTCCTCCACAATAAACTCATCAAACCATGTCTTTATGGACCTCGCTTTGATCACAGGGGCACAGTCATGCTGGAACAGAAAAGGGTCTTCCACAAAATGCTGCCACAATGTTGGAAGCGTATGAAATGTCTTTGTATGCTGTTACATTAACATTATCCTTCAGTATGATTGAGAGAGGAAACCCACGTAAACAAAGTTGCATGCAGTTACACAGTTCCACCAGAGAGGTCTCCAAATCCCCCAACTTGCATAGTGTATAAGTTACACTATGTATTATCTTGTGTTAATGTGTTAATCTTCATGGGAAAGAAATAAATGTATGACAAAAAAACGAACTTTTTAACAAATTGTGAAGTCCTTCGTTTTATTAATATTTCATTAATATAGTTTAAAGATTTATTTTCTTCTGTATGTTATTATTTATTTATTTTCTTAGCATTTATTGAACTGCTGTGGCTGGGAAGCTCCCAAGCGGATGGTCACGCAGGACTTCCAAATATTCCGAAAATATCCCTGTGTATTTCCATTTTGGAATAGTGGGTGGATGCTAAAGTTAATATTTTTCATATTTATATCTGTAACTACTGATACGTAAGTGGACTACATCTAACTGGATTAGCATTTCAATTTAACATGGAGTTACAAATGCAATATAATGAATAAAAATGTGGATATTTCGGGCATAGTAACCCAACATGGCCTAAATATTCTGCTCTTCCATGGTACAATAAATACCTCATCAGTCAAATATAAACATCTTCCCAATTCTGACACATTTTTAAGCAATTATATGCCCACCATGACATCGTTTTGAAATCATTGTGCATCCCTAGTGTAGCGTACATGCACTCCGTGTACATACACCAGACATTGCTGACATAGCATGGAAAGGCTAGGCAAAGCAGCATGCCCTGATTACAGTAAACAGCTATCAGAGCCGTCTCCTCTCACATTTCTTTGTTTGTGTGTGTGTGTGTGTGTGTGTGTGCGCACTGAATGGTATCAGTCCAGGCCCAGCTGCTGCATGACTGGTTTGATGAGGGGCTGGAGTGAGTGGTGTCCTGTCACACCATGACGTAGGTGTCCATTGTGTCATCCAGGGAGAATAGTAGAGTAGGTAACCCTTATTCCCAGTCTGAGTGTCTGTGTCGGTTTATGTCTGTACATGTGCTGAGGTGTATATATCAGCAACAAACTATAATGATTAGACAAAGGCCTTCAGTTGAGCCCTAAATGTAAAAAAACACATCTCTACTACAGTGGAGTAATACCTTTTTGTAAATTAAGGCCTGTGAAAACATAGTTAGGCTGACTTGGTAGATACAGTTTCCAAACACACTGTCATAACATCAGACTATAGCCTATTCCTGACAGCTTTCCAGTCAACACCCTACCTATTCCAATGCTTCTGCCCTATGGTGATACAAAAACAGTAGCACTCAGCTTCACCTAAAACAGCCGTTAGTAGAAAGCATGCTCACCACACACCAAAGCCTATTACCACAGCAGACGGACCCAAAGAAGACACCTGAGATCAAATCAGACAGCTGTAATGCACAAAGAAGATACAAAATGTCACAGCAAACTTAAAAAAATAAATCTAATCATCATTATACGCAAAACAGCAGGCATTAAACATTTTTATGGTCCATTTATGTCTTACCTTTCACTCACCTTCCACTCCATGCACTGAAGAAACACTAGACTTTGATGTTTTCACAGAGCCTGTGATCTATGATAGTGCTCATTTCTGCTAGCATCTCTATGGGACTCTAGTATTATTTAAGCGCTAAGCTAACCGCAATTCAGACTATTATTTTTTTGACTCTCCTAGATCAAGAAAGGATATTTCAAGCTTTAAAAATATATCCTGTGCTTTTTTAGAAGCTTGTAAAAGATATTGAGTTTGCCGCTGTTTTCCATACAACTTCAGGAAACTCAATGGTCAGAATTCTCGCACTCAGCCAGTGATGTAGGTTGGACTTTCAGAAGGCCTAGAGCGATGATTTTTTTCCTCATGAAATTGGTACCACCAACTGGAAATCAAAATGTCTCACTTCCTAATTATGTTAGCGGCTAATCTGGTATGTTAGGCCTTCAGTCCAGCCTATGAAGTCCTGGGAGAGCTAGCTTGACTGTATCTACCTAGATAACACAATGAAAAAAAATCCTATACATTTTCTGATGGACTTCTCAAGAATTGAGCTCTTTCTTTGGTTTCAAGCCAAACTTTTACCAATGGAAAAAGAGTATTATTACAATACTAGCAGATGACTAGTTCGTGGTTGGATAGTGTAGTGTAGTGGTTAACACCTTTGCCTTCTACACTGTAGACTGGGGTTCAATCCCCGACCAGGGCAAGCACCCTACACTATACCAATAAGGGTCCTTGGGCAAGACTCCTAACACCACCTTGGCCTACCTGTGTAAAAATGATCAAATTGTAAGTCGCTCTGGACAAGAGCGTCAGCCAAATGCTGTAAATGTAAATTTAATGATTATGTGAAATTCAATTGAAATAAAAAAAAAAAAATCACATGGCTTATCGTAGACCTGTTCGCTTTATAGCTTAGTAATCAGTATTGCTAATCGGTAAATTGTATTGCCTTCTTATGAAGCAGATATGAAGTTTCTGCCTTAACCATTGCTAATTACATGTTTCTGCTAATTTGACTGTATCTCACACTGTATCAGTGTGACTGAAGAAATGTCATATTCATGTTTGTATGCAGGATTATACAATGGACTTTAGTGTCTCAGCCAATCAGATTTTAGAACCCGATCAACTTACCCCAACTAATACCGACTGCAGACTGCAATGGATACTAAATTTAGCATAATTTTGCTTTATTTAATATTTAATTTATTATTATTATTTAATAATACATATTCAAATATGTGACATAGAATCACAAATTGGATGTGCAGCTTGGACCACCCACATCTTAGCCAATTTATATGTTTTATGACCTTTTGTTGGTACTACTCTTCATGGTTCCACAGAAACTGGGTCCAAAATGCTATGAACTACAGGTAAATGTATATTTATTAAACATTTGATCACAGACGTCCTCCTGATAAATGACTCCTTTCCAAATGGACAGTTCCTTGATATGCTCCAGGATATTCTTCGTACAGGGCACTATTTCTCAGTAGGTGGTGAAAGACCTTGTTATTATGACTTAGTAAGTGGGAAATAACCACAAACTCAAAGCACAAAACAAGAGAAATGCATCTGTCTCCCAGCCATCCATCCACCCTCCTCCTTAAATTGCTCTCCATCTCTGCCTGTCTGTCCACTCCTGTGTGTTTGCCATCTGTGCCTGCTCAGTTTGATGACTGCCAGATGAGCATCCCCTTTAACTACCCCTCTCTTTTCTTCCTCTACCTCTCTGTTCCTCCCCCAGCTCTCCGTCCCCTCCCTCCACCCTACTCCCCCTCCCTCACTTCTGCCTGGACAATTGGCTGACTTTGTTTGTGACACGTGCGTTGCCAGGAGGTCTTTGTCCACCCCCCACTTCACCCCAAAAAGCCCTCTTTTTCTGTTATTGAAGTATTCAGATGGGAGCCCCTCTGCTCCATAGGCCCATTATCCTTGAGTATGTGTGTGTGTGTGTGTGTGTGTGTGTGGCTGGGAGGGTGGAGGGTCTCCTTTTGTCCCTCAGATTAACCCAACCCCCTCCAATCTCTTCTCTTCCCCCACTACATGCTGCTCCTAAAGTGTTAAAAAGCCCTCAAGCAGAAAACAAGGGGGCAATTTACGCCTGCCATCCCGCTGGGGTCAAGAAAAGAAGAGTTCATGGTGTAGGACAGCAAAAAATCTAAAGTATGTCATTTTCCCTTTACCCCCAAATATCAGATCAGCTGAGATGTGTTCGGTGTCCAAAGTTTACTTCTATAGTTTTGCACTGAAGCAAAGTTAATGATCTGACACTGTGCCTCACTTTTATCTTTGAAAATGGACCATTTTATAATATTATGTCCTTAGCTCTTTTCATGCATAAAGCCCAGGATTATCGATAATGTCCAGGCTTTGTGTGACACATGTGGCCCTTAAATGGTATTTGACTAGGATGCACATGTTCATATTTGCCATGAATTTCGGTCAACAGGACATGAGGTCTACTGCATGTGCAGCCAACAGATCTTTAATTTCTGAATCATGTAGAGACAAACGGCCATCCGTGACTACACAGGCTAGCAGGGTAGATTTGTACACCAAATACAACAAAATGTCGTTCATGAAAGAAATCTAAAAAACTCATCAAACCATCCTAGAAACATTCAGCTTTGCTGGCTATAAGCTAGACGTTGCTGTATTTTCTGATTAATTATGCTACCTCCTCCAAATGTTTGAACATTGAGGTGACTCCTTTTATAAAACGGTAGGTAGGACATTTTGATAGCCCACATCACTTTATCAGAAAATGCTACCAGCATTAAAATGTACAGGTAAAATAATTTGATAGCCTAAATATCCTTCTCAGGGGGGCAATTAGTAATATTAAGCTGAGTCTCTATAATATACTTGACGTAAGGCTGAATTAACTGAAAAACCCAGGCTGTTTTGTGCACATGCTCAGTAAGACAGCTCGATGGGTGGGACGAAATGTTAGAACAGTGATTCTGCATTGGCTGTGTTTGATGACGCAGAATTGAGCAGGCTTCAATCAAAATGTTCTTCGATCAACTTCTTTCATCCATAAAAATGAGATTTGGGGGGAATAGGCCTTAAACGCGTTAATAGCCAGGGCCTCCCAGTAGGCCAAAAGTCTTATTACATACTTCTGTAACCTAAAAATAGCTCAGCAAGTTTGTGTTGAAGTCCCTGTAGTTACTGAATAATACGCCTTAGTATGTAACAAGGCTGGGGTTTTAAGGGGTTCAAGGTCAGGAGTTGAGGGAAGAAGATATTATGCAGCTCAGAGGCAACAGAGCTCAACTCTAAATTCAATTCCTCCCCTAAACCTCGCTCTGCTGTGATGTTGCTGACGCAGGGCAAAATAATCAAGCGCCGCTGAATGCAGTATTTATGAGATTTTGATGGAGTTAATAGACAAGGCCTTCTGCAGCGTTGAGCCATTTTTCTCCTAAATGCCAAACTATTTCATCTGAGCTCAGCAGCCAGCTCCACATATTTTGGCTTGATCGCACATACCGCTCGATCTTTGGTGGCTTTGTGAGGTGGAAAAACAGCCAAAGTTACACCTAGTGTAGCCATCAGCAGCTCTCCTGTCTGCAGTTGCTTTTCCATAGCTGGCTGAGGGGTCATATTCCACAGCCGTAGAGGGGAGCTTGTGTATTTGGAGGAAAGGTAAATGGGCTTTAATGTGCGTCTGGGGCCGGCGACCCCCTCGCCCGTGTGTGTTTTTACAACCTTTCTTTTCAGAGGAGGCTTTTTTCTCACAGAGAGGCTCTCTGGCTTTCTGAAAAGGCTGATTTAGTTTTCTGGCGGTGGTGTGGAGAGGGGTCAGATTCAGGTGGAATCTCTCTTGCTCGCTCACTCGCTCTCTCTCGCTCCAGCATTTTGGTGTGTGGCCTCCAAGGAGAGGAAGTGGACAGGAAGTGCACGTCACTCCCAAAGTCTGAATGTATACAGACTTGGAGCAGAGAGGAGTGCGTGTTTTAGGCTTGTAATAGGGGGCTTATTGTGAGATTGGCCGTCATGTTGTTGATAAATTGCATATTAATAAGCTTTTCTGAGCGTATCGTGGATATTGTCAGTACTTAAACCCTGAGCAACTGCATGTTTTGTCATAGACAGAGCATAATTAGCACTGCTTAACTGAAATTTGTACAGTGCAGTGTAAGTAGTGTTACATACAAATCACAGTATTCATACCTTTTTATAGCATTTTGTGAAATGTGGCACAAGGGAGCTGTTCTAGCTAATTAGTCCTCAAGAAATATGATATATCAGGTAGGAAAGTGGAATTTTTAAAATTCCAATGTCCATAATAGCTTCTGAAGTCAATATAATAAAATAAATAAATACATAGATGGATAATATGGGCTGAGAATAATGTTGGTTAGCCAGGTGCTCGAGTAGCCATGCACATCCCTAATATTGTGCCTTTCCTTAATTTAAAAATGATGGTTTAAGCTGTAAAACTATTGTAAAACAATCATTTTTGTGTACTAACTTTCTGTGAGGGAGCTTACAGAGAAATCGAACTGTTTAGACATCTGGTTCCTATCACCACCATTGAAATCAAGCCTAACTTTTCTGAAATGGATTATTAAACCACTGAATAACTGTGTTTACATCTTCACCATTAAATTATGCATAATAAAATAAAATTGGGTGGAATTTCCTTTTAAGTTAGTGATGTCAAGGAAATTAAATGTGTATTATACAGTAGTCTATGAATTAGTCAATACAAACATACCTTTATATACAGGACACATTTAGGACATGCTTCCAATGTACTAGAACCTTAGGCACCAAAAACAGTTTTTCCATTCGTTTCCTCAGCCATTGGTCCAATACTGAAGGTTCCAGTTTAATGGTTTTTGGTACCCATCAAAGATACCCCCTAAAAGGACCTAATGGAACTAGATGGTGTTCTCATCTGTTCATGGTCACACTGGCAGCTGAAGCCAATTCTTTATTCTTCTAAGTGAACTAAAAGTCACCAAATACTATTATGTGAGTTAAACCATGTAGATGTGTCAATTGCTGTTTTTAGAACTATAACTTTGCAAAAAGTTCACTAAGATGACAAAGGTAGTTAGGAAGCTAATGCTAATGCTAGTGCATTTAGGCTAGTGGTCATGGAACAGAGTTTTTGTTTAAAATCAATAAGAAAAAAATGAATTAATTAGAGAGCAACTTACAGTTTGATCTTTTAATATGGGTAGATGAAGGTGGTGTTAGGAGTCTTGCCCAATGACTCTTATTGGTATAGTGTAGGGTGCTTGTCCAAGCAGGGAATTGAACCCCACTGTACAGTGCAGAAGATAGAGGTGCTACCCACTACACTATACCAACTAAAGCCTCGAGAAATCTAGCTTGCAATAGCATTCACTTTGCCCTGTGTTCTCAAAGCTTATTAGGACTAGGAGGGCTCATCCAGGATCCATTCCCGTCAGGAAAGTCGGAGGAAATAAGAGACAGATCTGATCTTAAGTTAGCACTCCTACTCTGAGAAGCCCCATAATACAGCCATATTTTTAGATGTTAATTTCATGCCTAAGTCTGTAATTAAAAAGTTGACAGTTCTGAAAACAGGTATGTTGGACCAATATTGGTATTAGCCAATAGTCAAGGTTACACAATTGGTAGAAGCAAAAGTGATAGCATGATATCTTGAACTTAGTTCATGCTAACTTTTTGTCCAAAACCTGGCCATGAACCTGAAGCCTGCTTAGAGCTTTCCTTCTGCCATCTATGCTGTGCAGACAAAAATTTGTTTTACATCAACCAACACACACACATTATATATATATATATATATATATATATACATACACACACATACACACACACACTCTAGTTCACTAGTTGAAGTGTTTAATCCTGAAGAAGCAAATCCAGGTTATCTCCAGAAACAGCCTTCACTCTGAGGCACGGATCAGAGAGACGAGGTCGTGAGGAGCAAAAGCAGGAAAACGGAGCATGTGCGGTCGTTCTCGGGTCTGATTTGCCAAGGGAGGCGAATGTTGAGGGAGGGTGGAGACTGTGGAAGCCGGGGGCGGGGCGGAGGGGTGTGCTTTCTGTCTCTCCCTGTCTCTCTCTCTCTCTCTCTCTCTCTCACCCATCTTTTCTCTCCCTATCTCTACTTGACGAGAACAGAGGATTGCCTTTCTTCAACATGAGGCAGCTGCTGCTGCTCCCAATACCTATCTCTCTGTCCTCCCTCTCTCCCTCTCCCTCTCCCTCTATCTCTCTCTCTCTGGGAGTGACTGACTGAGTGAGTGAGCCCGAGGAGTTTCGGAGCGGGACGGCCACGCCGCGGATTAGCCCCCAGGGAGGGGGGCTTTGGGAGGGAGGGAGGGAGGGAGGGAGGGGGGGTAACATCTCAGGGGCAGAAGCTTTCTTTCCTACCCCCCTCAGCAGGAGCAGAGAGCCAGAGAGAAAGGAAGAAAGAAAGAAAGAGCAGTGAAGAGAAGAGGAGAGCAGAGGCAACGTGTTTCTTCTGAAAAGAAAGGAGCTTGGGGGTTTTCCTTCTCTTGGTTTTGCTTTGCGCTGTTTCTTCCTTAGGAGAATCGCCGGACGGGAGAGTGGACTTACAGTGGACGGGACTTCCACGACTGTAAGCAGTGTGAGAGAGTGCTGTTTCTGAATGGTTGTCTTCCTCATTCTTCTCTCTCTTTTTTAATTCCTCCAATAGCAGTGGGATCCCACTGGCAGCCCTGTCTTTCTCTCTTTTTATCAAACCCCCTGCAACTCTTATATCCATAAAGAAAAAAGGAAAGGAAGCTTCCTCTGTAATGTTTGAACAAGCGGGATACTTTTGGATGGAAGAAAGGAAAAAAAAAACCTTGGTAGCTGTGAAGGAGAGAGATCTGGGGAGAGTGCTGGGGCAGGACAGTATGTGCGTTGGTGTGGATAAAGAGGTGTTTTCTTAAGGTGATGAGATAAGGTGATTAGAGAGACAGAGCGCAGGACTACGGGGGTTTCTGAGTGCACGGCAGTCCCGCTGGGTTTTCTTTCACATTTTTTGTTCTCTCTTGCTGGAAGGAGAACTCAGGAAGGACATTCTGGAATGGGATTTGAAGGCTCCTTGTTGTGCCCTCGGCTTGTGCGTGTCTGCGTGTTTGTGGCTGTGCATTGCCAACAGTGGAATGTGTTTATGTTAGGCCAGATGGAGCACCAGTGGTTTAGACTCGGAATGGAGGGGGGAGACGGGGGGTGGGGTGTAAGAGTTCATTGAGGCATGTGTGAGGTGAGTTTTGTCTGCGAGAAGTGTGGAAAGGAAGCCTGCTTCAATTGCAGTATCCCTTTGTGCATAGGTTTTCTTTTGAATTACTTTGAGTTATGATTTCACTTTAGTTTCACTTCAGTGCATTTGAGGGGAATTTGGAATTCCAGACATTTTGCAAAAGGTCTGCGTCCTAAAATAGTTCAGATGTAACATTATTCAGAGTGCATTTGTTAGAGATTCTCCATTCTACACGGTTAGAAATAAGGGTACCGTGCAGGTACAGTGTCATTCTTCAAGGTACAAACAATGTAAATGTACCCTCAAAGGTGCAGCAGTGGTTTTAAGGCCCAGCTGAGTACCTTAAATAAGTTTATCCCAGTAGAAACATACGGATTTGTACCTTACCTTTTAAAAAGCCTGGAGATGAGACGGGGTGTGTGGAGTCAGTACAACTTAGAAAATATCATTTCAGTGGATTATGGTTCAGTTAATCCCTGACTGAACGTACTGAGATGTACCCTTGAGTGTACCACCCCAGTGATAAGAGGGGTACTGCGCCGGTGACAGTTTAGTACCTTTTTTTCGGAGAGAAAAGTCAGAGTTCACCCTGGTGGTGATCCTAACCAAACTTCTGCCTTTAAGCATGAAATGGTTATAAATACAGTATGTTGCCTGATGCATGATACATTGTTTTATGGTAGTTGTGAAAGAAGATCTAGGCCTGTATTTTGTTAAATGGATTTTACACATGCAGGGCATTGTAAGGCAAAATACTCCCCAAAAACACCTTGTACCACTTTTTTGGCCACTGTCAACATTCAGTATAAAAAACATGTTACCCCTGGTTTCTATTACAACTGTACAGAGCCCTGTGAAGAAATTTAGAAAAATCCTATTTAAGTTTTTCATTTTTAGTCAGGAACTGAGGCTGAGGATTTACATCACAATTGCTTTTGATGAGTTTAAATTAGCACAACAGTAGACCAGGCTCAGCAAAGTTGAGAGCTTTACTCAAAGGCAGCACCTCCTGGACATTTAAAAGGTATTTGAATCATCCTTGACTACTCTTCATATGTTGAAGACACAAAAAGTAGTTTTAATTTTGTCACTTTTCAATTTGGTGCACTTAATCAGGTGTCAGTAATCAATCTTAATGTTGTGATTTCATGCTGGCATTGAACAAATACAGTGTTCATGTCCGTGTCAAGGTGATGGTGTTAGCCATTATTATATCCTAAAAAACAAAGATTTTTATTGCACATGAATTGGGAGCTGGTGATATCTATAGTATCATGATGCTTGAAGACATTTTCATGATACACAATATGTACCACAATGTTTGTTTTTCTGAAGTTTGAGAAAAAGCCCCAGAAATGTTGTGTTTTAGTTGAGCAGGACTATTAATGCAGTCTTGGTCAGTGTTCTTTAAGTACGGCGGATGCCTAGAAAAGCGTATTGTTACATAATTTCTTACGGTAATGATAAAATATAATCATTTTGCACATAAACTGATATGCCTTGTCTTCCCACAGTAAGCACTTATCATCTGTTTTAGAACAATTCAGCATCTGGGTTATTTTGATGGAATGTTCCACTGACCGCTGTGGTGCATGTCCATCTCCGCTGCTAGTGGCAGAATTTTCCATCACTGCTCCATTCAAAACAATGGAAAATCCAGTTTGACGTTGTCTGCCTACCATATTGCAAACACAGCATTAATAACAAGGCTTAATACTCAGTAGTAGTCAGTATTCTATACATTTTTGTTTGGCAACTACTGTGAAAAGTGTGTATGCAAAAGGTTTGGAAAGTGAAAATAAGTTCCCATGTCCTCCACATAGAGCAAACAAGTACTGTTTAACTGCTGGATTTAACATATTGGAAAATAAAACACAATAAAATGCAGCTTGTGGAAAAATTATGGCACATTTTATATTTTGTTTTTCCAACACAGCAAATAAATAGAAAACCTGGACTAAAATTAGCTGAAAATACCATATTTAGATATGTTTAAGTGTTTTCTCTGATGAAGATGTGGTAACTTATTTTTGCTTAGTAAATCAAGAGAAGATGTCATTAAACCAAGGCTGTTAAATCTTCTGCATTTGACTGTATATTATTATTTCAGTGGTGAGAGAGCATTTGAAGTGTGACTCCACATATGGGTCCCTCAGGGCTTAATGGGCTAATCAGTGTGTGTGTGTATGTGTGTGTGAGAGCGCTGGACTGAAACACACTCTGTTTCAGAAGCCCCTCTGGGATGCTGGAGGTCCCAGCTGTGCAAGGCTGTTTAGAGATGTGCACTAGTGTCTGTCCAGACCACTCCAGTGTCTCCTTTCTGGAGGGAAGCTACTGAATCGGTGCCAGTGGTGGTTCAGAGTGTGTGTGTGCATGGCTTGGTGAATGTGTGTGTGTGTGTGCTTTGTGGCTTTACTGGACAGGAGGGTGCCTTGCACATCTGCCATGTGAGAGAGAGCTGTTGTGCTGCATGTGTGTGTTGTGGACTCCTGCAATTGCTGCCTGTGGGTCGGGGGTGGACACTTTGGTCACGCTGATGAATGGCTTCAGGATTGTCACACTGCAATTGCTGTCTCACACATGCTCTTCTCTCTGTGTTGTGCTTTCTTTGGCCAGCTCAGTAGGTGCCAGTCCTGGGCCTGGAGTGACTCTGCCCAGTTTTGTTGTTTTCCCTGCTGTAACTCTGGGAGGTGGAATGTAATTGGGAATATGTATTCAGTACACAGAAAAGTGTCTGCGCTCAGTCCATGTCCCATTTTGCAAAGGCAGTATTCAGAATAGTGACTTTTTACATTTGGTTAGTCTAATTTTATGCTTTTTTTATTTGCCCTCTAAAAAAAAAAACGGATCTTAAAAGAAACACTATCAATGCTTGTAAATTAACAGTTTTAAAACCGTGGCATGTAAAGATAGACTCTACAGAATAAAGAACTTCCTGCTAAAGACTGAGTAGACTGATAAATCAATGTAATGATCAGGATTCCTGACTGTTTCAACTTTAGAAGACCTAACCAATGTTAACTCATTTTGTGATAATGATTAACGACTTTCTCTATTAACTGTGCACATCAGAACATGATATTTATGCCGAATAGCCAATTGCGTAAAGCACTAAGAGTCAGACAGTTTATTTTTAAGGAAAAGAGAAATCATACTATCTAACATTTTTAATTTGGGTTTTTATGCTAGAATATTATGAATATTTCAGGAAAAAATTGAATTGAAAATAGTACAAATGCCTTGAAATTGTGGGAATCATTTCATAATATTCTTTTCACAATCTCATAATGGGAAATGTTATATATAATGATGATTTAATACATTTTCAGTTGTTAAGATATTTTTGCAGTGAATTGGATTAATAATTGCCACCACCATTTGAAAGTTGTCTCTGATTAATCAGAAGCTTGGTCTTGATTGGTCCAAGGGTTGTTTATTATAGGTTACCCTGAACATAACCTGCCCTGAAGCAGGTTGCGCATGTATCATAAATTGGTGATATAGGTAAATAGTGATCCACCATCGTGAGGCAGAAAATCCAGGGTTACATTGAGCCAAGCCTAAAGTTAGCTTAAAGCTTCCCTGATCCAACTGATCTTCGAATTTCAAGTCCTTCCTGAGTTGAGGTGGGTGTATTTGACAAGCACAAAAAACTAAATGTGCAAGTCATTGGGTGCTTCAGGACCTGGACTGGCACAGCTGAACATCTCCTACACTCCTGAGTCAAATCAAGTATAAATTCCTTGTGTGGCCAAAAGATTTTAGGATGTCTTTGTTGGAATTTGCGGGACACCCATGAGCATTCCTTTACTTCCTCTAGCCTCTCACAGTTTCACGGATTGCTAGACTCCAAATGGTTTCCGACACACCATTTTATTGGGTCTGAGCTGTTGTGTCACCCCCTGCGGCAACGCTGGAACAGGGCAAGGCTCTGGGGCGGGGGGAGGTGAGAAGTTTAGGAAAATAGCATCTATTTGTCAGGCTGCCTGAAAGATTAGAAAAATGCATTGTTTACTTTAAAAAGTGCACTTTAAGGTTTTATAATGTACTATTGTATATCAGCATCCATGATGAGTGGTATTAGACTGAGATCAGAAAAGGCTCGGTCAGATATCAAAGGGGGAAATAGAACAAATCCTGTAACAAATCTAACCTGAAATAGCAAACATTCACAGTAGCAGAACTCACTTCAAATACCTTTGTATAATGTGAAAGCTTGTTTATAGACAAAAATATCATTTTAATTAAATAATATTTAAGGTTTCAATACTGGCTTTACTGTCAGAAAAGAAAAAGTGGTACTGTACTATATTTTAGCTGTGTTGCAGTCTTTGTAACAACCTGCAGTACATTACATTGCATAGCCATTGGTTTCCTTTGTTGATGGCAGTTTATCGACTCCCTACCGAAATAATCACATGAATTAGGGCATGCTTTGTGTAAATGATATGTACATGAAGTGCTGATAGGGTGGCGCTTGGCTTCACATACACTATATTTCCAAAAGTATTTGGTCGTTCTTCGACATCAAACTCGCTCATCCATGTCTTTATGGACCTTTCTTTGTGCACTGGTGAGCAGTCATGTGAGAACAGGAAGGGGTCATCCCCAAACTGTTCCTACAAAGTTGGGAACATGAAGTTGTCTAAAATTTCTTGGTCTACTGAAGCATTAAGAGTTCCTTTCACTGGAACTATGGGGCAGAGCACAACTCCTGAGAAACAACTCCACACCATAATCCCCCCTCCACCAAACTTTACACTTGGCACAGTGCAGTCAGACAAGTACCGTTCTCCTGGCAACCGCCGAACCCAGACTCATTTCCATTGCGCTTGGTGACGCAAGGCTTGGACGCTGCTGCTCGGCAATGGATACCCATTCCATGAAGCTCTCTACGCTGTTCTTGAGCTGATCTGAAGGCCGCATGAAGTTTGGAGGTCTGTAGTGATTGACTCTGCAGAAAGTTGGCGACCTCTGAGCACTATGCGCCTCAGCATCTGCTGACCCCACTCTCATTGTCCGTGGCCAACCGCTTCGTGGCTGAGTTGCTGTTGCTCCCAATCATTTCCACTATGTCATAATCCCACTGACAGTTGACTGTGGAATATTTAGTAGTGAGGAACTTCCACAACTGGACTTGTTGCACAGGTGGCGTCCGATCACGGTACCATGCTGGAATTCCCTGAGCTCCTGAGAGCGACCCATTCTTTCACTAATGTCTGTAGAAGCAGTCTGCAGGCCAGGTCCTTGGTTTTACACACCTGTGGCCATGGAAGTGATTGGAACACCTGAATTCACTGATTTGGATGGGTGACTGAATACTTTTTGAAATATAGTGTACTTAGGTCCTCAAATTGCTACTTGTTTCCACATTGTATGGAAGTTCCACAACTCAGACACAGAGTACATCATTAAACGTGGTCAAACCTGTGCCACTTTAATGATTACAGGTCAATGGGTCCACACTAAGTTTAAGTTACTGTTTCTGCAATAAGTTTCTGAGCACAGTGGCATTGTTTCAAGACAAAGGTTGAACTGCGTCCATGTTGTAACAGTATCTCTCAGCTCTAATTGGAGCCAGTGTTGGTGGCAGCTTCATGTTTGTCCTGGCCGAGCTTTATCCCCCCCATCTGAAGTCTCCCGCAGTCTTTGATGTGACAGTCTCCGAAGGCTGTCCGCGAATTCATCCGCCCGCGTGTCACTTCAGAGCCCATCTCACCAGTCGGAGTATGTCACGCCGGAGGAACCCACACATGCACACAAACACACAAGCACGAACACTTTAAAGGCTGTTTATGAACCCAAACCTCTCCTAGGCGCCTATGAATCATCTTTTTTTTTTATAAACAGACGAGATTGAATAACGCTGAAAGACACTCTGTGGCCAGCCCGTCCTCTCCCACCTCTTCTAGAAGGTTCTGGGCGGGAAAAAAAGCCACCACCGCCTGGCAGAACAGATGCCTGTTGTCTAGATGGTGCATATTTCTCACACCATGCGTGTGTGTCTGTGTGTGTGTGTGTGTGCGCGCTAGAGAGTTCTCACGAAGGACTGTGTGTTCAATTAGGATGAGCATGGACAGAGGGACCACAGGAGTGGATGTGTCAGTATCTCGCTGTCTGTTGGAGCACAGGCAGTGTAACCTGAGGGAGAGATAGAATGATGGTGAAGAGGCAGAGGGAGATGAGGGTGAAGAAATGTCCAAATCAAATAGAGTTGATGAGAAAAGGTAAACAACAGATGGCCAGTTTGCATTCCTCAAAGCCCCCAGTGGCCAAAGGCAATGGCGTCCATCCCCTCGCTGGTGACTGTGGCCAGGAATCGTGCACCATGAGTCCTGTCACATACCGTAGGAAGGATCCAGGTGTCAGTTAATGTGTGTATGTGTGGAAGACAGGGAAAGATAGAGCAAGGCCTTTCTTGGGCTGCAGGGCGCTGTAACATAAACACAGAACATGGACAGGGAGTGTCATAGACTAAACAATACCAATGTACACGCAGATACATCAAGGCAGACTTGACTCTTAGGAGGTCAGAACGTTTAAAATGGTGAGCAGCCTGAAATAAACTAATCCTTCAAAACTATAGAACAGAATCTAGAGCGCTCATGAGTAAATCTAGATTGCAGAAAACTCCATGACCCAGGCACTTGTACAGATAGAACCCCAGGGATGAATTGAGCCCCTGTCCTTTTGCCCTAAGACAGTACAAGTGCCTTCATGTTTGGTACGTATAATAATTGGATTTCTGCCGTTGTTCAAGGTCTGTTTCAGTGATGTACAATTGGTTCATTCTCACCCCAGGAATAGAGCTTGTGGGTTGGCTTGGCTTCCACTAGTCTTGCAGGGCCAGACGTGATCTTGTAACAAGAATGTCTGGGGACAACCATGAGAAATTTTGGGCTTGTTGTGGGTGGGAATGTAGACTTATTCGGTTGGGAAGGAACGGAGTGTGAAATTTCTAAACCAAACCAACACTTTGTGAAGGCAGTGCTCAAATTGTGATTGTGAACTTATCTGCATTGTCCAAAAGACAAGTCTGCCATTAGCAGTAAGTAAGTTAGCATATCTCAGAAGTCTCCCAGAACACCTTACCTCTCACAAGGAAAACAACAGTTCCATCACCTGATAAAGTTTTGCTACTTGGCTAGTTTTGTTTAGATTATTGACTCCAGATGTTAAAAGAACACAGTCTAGAAGAATTTGGGAAGGGGGTATCCCTTGTTTGCAGTGCAATCCAGCACCAAATGTTGTCCAAAGACAACTTTGTATTGTCAATATGAGATTGTAACAAGAATAAGCTTCACTTGGATGTTAACTTGTGGGGTTCCAACCTTTGTCTACCCAAAGTATTAATTATACACAAAATCAACTGTATATAAAATAATTATTTATTGGGTACTTAGTGTTGAGAGCCATTTTTGCTATATTTCTGGTTTCTTTTGAAAGAGAAACTGAACATTTTAGAAGGATTATAAGTTTAATTTTTAAATAAATACTCCAACATTTAAATGAAAAAGCACTCTAGCGTTCACAATTAGCTTAATCTGTCACTACTGAAACATTTGGTAAGGTCCTGGTGACTTTAGCATTGCTTTGGTAGTGGCAAAATGAAATGTTCACTTCAACAGTCCTTAAAATCCCTTAAACAGAAACTAGCAACGCTAGACCACAGAAAGCCCCATTGCCAGTTCTCCATACATTGCTTAGTCATAGACTTCAAAGAGGTTTTATTCCTCTTTGTCTTGTGGTCGCTCCATAGGACAGTTTGTTTGGTCTGGCCATTCCTTCAAGACGCCTTCATTTACTACTGCACATGATACTTTTGCCAGGACAGACAAGTGTATTATGTGACCATTAGTCATGCCATGCAAAATTGCCTTTGTCTTCTTCAAATGCATTATGTGTCACAGGAAACAAAAGCGCCTTGAAGGAATGGCACGACTGAATAAACTGTCCTGTGGAACAAGCACAGATCACAAGGGGTACAAGTCAAAGAGGAAGAAGAAAACCTTGTGTCGCCTGCACCTACCAGGGGGCACATTCAAAGCTCTGCTGTTTTGACTGGCTTGGCACCATGGTGGTTTGACTCACAGCTGTGACTGTCTTAGCCCAGAGGCGCTGCAAGTCAACGGTGATAGCAATTGTGCATTTCCAAAAGGCAACCGTATTTGGACAAAGAAGCACTGTTGCATACGTAACACTCATGAGCTCAAGTAAGCCAACCCTGTTACTTTCCTGTCTCTGTACAGAACTGTGTCTCACATTCCCGGGCAGATGAAGACGGCCATGCCCGTGATCCATTAGGACATGGTTATTGCGGTTTTAGCGTTGCTGGGGCACGGTATGTCTTGCCTCATTTACCCTGACAAGAGAGAGACCGTAACTGATGTCGTTTGTGTTCCTCAGCCTCAGGATGGATGACTGCCAACTCAGCTTAGTCACGTAGTCGTCTTCGTTCATGATGTGACTCAGTGAGTCGGCAGCGATACACCACTGCAGGCTGCTCACTGTCCCTGGGCCTTGTATGTATGATGTGTATCTGAGTGAGTGTACAGTAAAATTTGGACTCTTGCCATTTTCTCAATTAGGTCCATGAAAAAACGTGCCAGGAATCTTTTCTAACAAGTTCTACTGGTAAATTGCTGAATATTATTTTCAGGAGATATTGACAAATTCATATTTTGCCCTTTATATAAGATTATATAAAACACAGTCAGTCAATTAGGTATGTCCTACACTCTCAGAAGATAAGGTACAAAACGGTCACTGGGCAAGTATCTTGTCACTGGGGTGGTTCTCTCAAAGGTACATCTCAGTACCTTTAGTCAGGGAGCAAAATTGTATCAAAATCCATTGAAATTATATTCTTGAAGTTGACTCCACACGCCCCGTCTTGTTTCCACGCTTTTTATTTTGTTGTTCTGGTTTAAAAGGTTGGTTATGAAAAGGAACAATTATGTACTTTTCCACAAAATACACAATTGGACCTTAAAACCACTGTTGTGGGTACCTACCTTTGAGGATACATTCACATGTTTGTACCTTAATGAATGAGAAAGTGTACCTGCACCTTTATTTCTAAGAGTGTAGCTAACTACCAGTCTGCTACATGACCAAAGCCTGAAGGGGCACAAAAATATCAGGTTTTGGGCCATAATTGGTCCGGTTCACATTGTGTTTGTTTTCTAATGAACATTTTTAGTATTACATTTGTCTTTATTTTAAAGATTATGCCTACATATAGTGTTGTTAGTTAATCTTCTCTCAGTGAAGTCAAATGCTTAGTAACAAAGCAAAGGATTGTAAAACAATGTCTGCAAGAATCTCTTTTAGTGTGTGCAAATGGATTCAGGTCAGGTTTGGGTGAAACCCAAATGAAATGGCTTGTTGGGTCAGATCTCAAAGATGCAGGCACAGGTCGCTTTGGCTTCAATTTCATGTGCAGACCTCTAGTTCTCCTTTTAGCTCTTCACGTAGAGGGACGGAGTGTCTGATGTCCACTGCATATTAAAACTGGCATGTTAAACTATCGGGACTTTGTCAGTTGCTACTGATGCACCGGTTTTAATCTGGGAAACAGTTTTTTTACAGGCAGGTCAAGAATTTTAAGAGGAAAATATTAGCAGTAAGGTTGAAAACTACACATCTTTAGATCAATTGACCCTTATTAATCCCACAACGGGGAAATTTCACCTCCGCGTTTGAAACATCCATGCAGTGAAACATCATATACACTCTAGTGAACACACACACTTGGGGCAGTGAGCACACTTGCCCAGAGCAGAGGACAGCCCTATCTGCAGTGCCCAGGGAGCTGTTGGGGGTTAGGTACCTTGCTCAAGGGCACATCAGTCACACACACTTGGCTCAGAGGATTGAACTGGCGACCTTATGGTTGGAGGGTGGTTCCCTAACCTCCAGCCCCTGACTGCCCCTTTAAAAAGTTATTTAACAGTTTTCAAGTAGGCCTGCCCCTACACACCTCAAAAAACAATGTTCTACGATTTGTTACTTTGCTTGTCGGGCAGATGGTTTGTTTCTGTCAAAGTAGTTGGTTCTTGGCCATGTTAAGCAACAAAATGTACAAACACTCTCTGACAAAACACAGACGTCTGGCTATCTAGACTAAATATGTCCAGACTTTTGCCTGGTACTGATTGTGTTTATGTGAAAGACTGTCGGCGAGTCTGGCTGCCTGCTGAAATCTGCACTTGATGAGCAGTTCCAAGACCAAATAGATGCAGGTCGATGAGACAGTGGAGCATTTTAATGCATGACAATGTGCTCTGTACTAATGGTGAATTTTGGTAATGCTAACCATATCAAGATACTCTGATTCTGCATAGTTCCACATCCATTTGTGCACTTTGGCTCTGAGTTCCAGTGGAAAGAATTGATCTGGAATGAACTTTCATTACTTTGCTAGCTGCCTTTCCATCCTCCCATTTGTCCTTCTTATCACCACACTGAGGTGAGCGGCACTTCACCGGCATTTTAATTGAATTACAGAGTGGGAAAAATTGAATAACAATCAAAAGCTTGTCCTGAACTACCCTTCCCTGCTAACTTTGCAATTATGCCGCTATTGGTTTTCAGATTAGTTTAATTATGGTGATTAACGGCAAAACGGTGGCCCTGAGTGACTGAGGGGTTTTTAATCTGACTGTCTGAAACAGAGAACGGCTGATTGAATAACATTAGTGTAGCAAGCAAATCTGTTAAACCCTCTTTGTCCTGATTCAGGAGCCTTTCCAGGCACCTGAGTCACCTAGTTTTTCAAACCCAGATTGGCATTTTTGGTGAGCTGGTCTATCTGCCTGCCTGGATTTTCCTCTCTTTCTCACTCATTCTCTCTCCCCGTCCCTCATGACCTCATTTATTTTTCCCTTTAACACTAGTAACGCTTGCCCAGGATTCCCGGCTCTGACTGTCTGGATGTCTGGCCGCCCTCCTTCCTGTTGTCTGCACTCAGCCCTCTCGCATTCGCCCTCTTCCTCTCTCTGTAACCTCAGTGTGGTGAGAATGTCTGAAGCCAGTGTCTGTGTACGTGAGTGTGTGTCTGTACATTCGAGTCCCTTGGCCTGTTTGTGTGTTTGCTGTTTGACCCAGGCCATGTGCAGGCACTGTCTGATTATAGCCTGTCTGATGCATGTGTTAGCTTGATTCTTGGCTTCTTTTTCACTGTTTACGTGGGACCGCAGAGTCATAGCCTGAGCGTGTATGTGTGTGTGTGAGCTAGATCCCCTGGCAAGGCCTCGTCTTCCTCTGAACAGGAAGCCTCTACTCTCATTCCTGGAAAAAGACAATGCGTCACTGACTGTAGAAAGAACTGCCTGCTAGCATTTCATATGAAGTATGTGTGGCCGATCACTGTCTC
Organism: Pygocentrus nattereri; assembly: GCF_015220715.1. Classification (NCBI taxonomy): domain Eukaryota; kingdom Metazoa; phylum Chordata; class Actinopteri; order Characiformes; family Serrasalmidae; genus Pygocentrus; species Pygocentrus nattereri. Next base: position 49,724,138 of record NC_051212.1, read on the forward strand.
AATCTTCCATTACACTCCATCTGTCTCTTCCCTGTACTTTGACATCAGCCTGGCCATTAAAAGGATCCCAGAAATGCCAACGTTGCTGACTGGGACCACTTAAAATGCAGTTGAAACCTGTGTCTGCTCTTTGTAAGCCACCTTAACATTTCATAACTGTTGAAGCCACAGATGTTTTCCCTTTCCCCAACTCTATTTCCTAATAGAGCTAAATGAAATATTACACAAACTCCACGCACAGTTAATCACATCTTTACCTCGTCTTCATGGGAAATTTCTGTCCGATTGGATTAAACACATTCCGATTATGAATTAGGACTGACGTGTTTATATGCTCACTTGTTAAAATCTCACTTACATGCACACTATAAGTAATCTGATCCAAAACTACTGGCGTGTACCACTTAGTGTAGACGTTACCATGACAACAAGCATCACGTGAGTCCAGTCAGCGTGAGACGAGCAGCAGTGTGTTTGCCGGAGTTTACAGCTGGAGCGCTTGTGGTTTTAATTGCTTTAAAATGATGTCAGACTCTGGAAAACGTGCTTCACACGTACTTATTAAAGAAGTCAGAGAGGAAGATGATATGCTCTGAGACACACAGGCTGGATGTCTGTTCCACTGCCGTCTTTTAAAGCTCAGAGCATAAACTATGTCTCTTCTGTAGACCCGTTTCTGCCATGTTGAACTTTCACGCATATACAGAACATTCTTTCTACTTGGGACTAATCAGATGCAGCCGTTTACATGGATATTCCTCTTGTGTTTAACATGATTTACAGGATTACCTTCCTCATTCAGCAAGATAGGACGGTCTGTTCCAAATGAGGTGAATACTTGGACGTATTCTATTCGGATTGAACTACCAGCCAGATTATTAATGGATGGTCACTCTGCATGTAAGCATGGCTAATCAGAGTGGTTGGATGTGATTTGCCCTATTTTATAGAAACCAAGTCAGAATTGTCCACAACACCAGTGATGGAAACCAGACATCCAAAGCGTTTCATCCCTCTAAACTGAAACATTGTCTTACATTCATTTTGAGACGGTTTTGGCCTAAAAATGTTATTTTACACTTTATTAACAGCAGAGGGGTGAACACAGGGTGTCGTAAGGTACCCAGGTCCCATAAAATAGTACTCAAATAATATTTTTTTCAGATTTACTGCTGTTTTACCATTGTTTACATTACATAAAATCAGAAAATAAGTTCATTGGTCATTTTGCACAGTAAACTAAATTATACTGCGCAGTTTATTCACATCCCTGGCTTCCCATCACCACCAGTACAAAGAAACTCTACAATGAATCACTTCACAGATTGAATTATGCACAAATGTTGAAAACTTCCCTTCTCATAGAGCCACGTAATCTTTAATAGTCTTGCTTATGTTTTGTCTTCCACTCAATGACACACTGTTATCTATAAAAAGGGAAAAACATGTGGTTTGTAAGCTCCAGTGCAGAACGTCATCCACCCAATATGTGTCGGGGTCCAGAGGAAATTATGTAAACATGACGTTTTGCTGAAGTATTCTTTTAATGTGGCAGCGAGCTAATGACTATCTCTTATGCAAACCACGACCTTTCTCTCCCTCTTACGTGGACGCCTGAGGCAATAGAAGACTAGGGGGGCTTGGTGCGGAAAGGGGCAGGGGGACTGGAAATAAATTATTACCCATTTTTTGTTTCCTCCCTGCTTTGTTTTGCATGCCACAGCTCTTCCAAAAGGCTCTCATTAAATATGGATCTGCTAAATTAGTCTACTTCCAGAACATTCCACCACAATGTAGAGAGCTGCTGTCTGGGCAGACACAGACAGCTCAATACTTCAATACTGCTGTTTGTTTATGCACACATGTGCACCCAGCAAGGGTTTGTCGGAGATGTGCTGCCTGTTTTTGCGATAGTGAGCTAGTGGCCTATATGACGCATCTTTAAGTAAGAGTGCTTGTGGATGGTTTTTTTGCCTGTCAGTTTCTTACATGATGCACATGGAGTGAAGTGATCTGATTTAGTCAGACTATATATGTGTGTGCGTTTGTGTGTGTGTGTGTGTGTGTGTGTGTGTTAGAGTGAGTCAGAATCAGTGTGTTTCCTCTCTGCCTCATAACCTTATTGTTAATTCATTCTTCCTCTCTATCCTTCACAATCATGCATGCATACATATGCATTTCCTCTGTCTTCTCTGTCTTGTTTTGGCCTTTCCTCTCAGGTGACATTTCCCTCTTGATTAGCTAAGCCTACTCCTTTGGTACTTCATTACGTCCCTACCACATTGGTTATAAGTAATGGTGCAACGATTCATTCGGTTTTTTGTTTTTTTTGGCGCAGTCTTTACAATTCCTCCTGATGCCGCTGCATTAGTCTTGTGTTTTTACATTTAGTGTTTGCGTAAAATTGCTTGCATTGGTCAAAAATTCATTTTAAAAGCTACGAACTGCAAAAATCATGATTGGTTACCAAAGCAAACTTCTTTAACCCTTCATAGCGACAGCATTCACTTGATGCAGCCAGCGATTTCTGCTGTTTGATCTGTTCCTCGTGCCTGCTCATGCCTTAAACTCACTCACCAGTTACTATTTTTGATTAGATGGCATGATATTGCAGAGGGGATGGTAACAAAATGAGGCTGGCGGTGCTGCAGTGAACCCAATTTAAGGTCTTTATTTGGAAAGTCACATACACTGAACTTCAATTCAGAAAAAACACTGTTCAAAAAAAGGTCTTTTTCTTGATGACCATCCCACAACCCTCCATTCTCCCGACAAAACAAATTATCTTCAGAACTGCTGACCTCTTAAATCACTGGCATTGTTTAGATGCTTTGTTCAGAGGCTCTGTGTCCAGATCATTTTGAATGGCCAAATAGAATTGCTGGATTGAACAGCAGTTTAATGTACTGAGTCAGATCAATATATTCAAATCTATATGGAAATCAACGAGTGAATCAAATCAATTTGCTGCTATGTCAAGTAGCATAACTTTTAGTAACATAACTTTTTGTATGTGTTCCCTTGCAGGGCTCCTTCGAGGCTGCATGAAGCCAGCATCTGTCGGCCCTTGCCACATTCAGCGGCTCTAGGCCTGACACCCCAGCGCTTTGATGAGGTAACGGCAGGCACCAGCCGACGACCCACCCAACTTAGCTCCACTCCCCTTCCCCACCCCTTCCCCTCTCCCCCACCACTGAGGAACCATGGGTCAGAAGATCTCTGGCAGCATCAAGTCAGTGGATGTGCGGGGTGAGCCCTCATACCGCCCTCTACGGAGGGAGCTCCGTGGGCCGGACTTCTTCAAGCCAGCCCGGCTGGACCTGCTGCTTGACATGCCACCGGCGCCCTATGAGCTGCAATTGAGGCATGCATGGAATGCTGATGACCGCTCACTCAACATCTTCATCAAGGATGATGACAAGCTAACCTTTCACCGGCACCCTGTGGCCCAAAGTACGGACTGCATCCGCGGGCGTGTGGGATACACACGGGGCCTCCATGCCTGGCGCATCCACTGGCCCGCACGCCAACGTGGCACACATGCCGTAGTGGGCGTGGCCACTGCTGAGGCACCCTTGCACTCAGTGGGGTACACGTCCTTGGTGGGCAGCGACAGCGAGTCCTGGGGCTGGGACCTGGGCCGCAACAAGCTCTACCACAACAGCAAGAACCGGCCCGCCTCATCGGCACCCACATACCCCAGCTTCCTAGAACCCGAAGAGGCCTTTGTGCTGCCTGACACCTTGGTGGTGGTGCTGGATATGGATGAGGGCACACTCAGCTTCATGGTGGATGGACAATACCTGGGTGTGGCTTTCAGAGGGCTCAAAGGGAAGAAGCTGTACCCTATCGTCAGTGCTGTCTGGGGACACTGTGAAATCTCCATGCGCTACATCAATGGCTTGGATCGTAAGTCTGCATTTAATATTGGCACTCCTGCTGGCTTTGCATGTCTTGCATGTGTTCCTGAAGTTGTGGTTCACAATCCTAGTCCTGGATTCTACTCATTAGCTAATTGACAGGCCTTTCTTGATTTGAAGTACAAGACAAAGAGCTGGGAAGATGCTAAAATATGCAGGGCAGGGTTACACCATGACTAGAATTGGGTACTTATGAAAGGAAGGAAGGAACTCTTCACCCAAAGGTTTGGATACTGCTTCTAAAGAAAGGAGGCTAACTGCATACCATTATTACTATAAATTGCTAGTCTAGGCAATGGTTTCTGATGAGTGATTCCTATGAAACAGAGTTTGGGATGCTACTTGTTGGGGTTCTACTTTTTATTGACCTGCACATGTTCTCTTTGATATACTGTGGATTCTACATCTCATATTTTTGCATATTCTTTGCTTCAAGGTCACTTTCCCTGTATACTGTCCATGCTATCCTATGATAAAATTGGTTTGGTTGTCTCCGTCTTGGCTTGGAGTGTGAGAGACCCGTACAGCGTGTCCCGTGATGTATGTTTATAGCCTTACTGTGTGTATAGACTCAAAAGGAATAAGTGATGTTACCTTTACATACTTTGGCCCCCAAGCAATCTGTCAGGACTTCAAGCACATGTTGATTATTAATGTATGAAACACGGTGTCTGCTTCACACCTGGCAACTCCCAAAACTTGTGTAGAAGGCACTTTAAAAACAAACTAGACAGCAATGCAGCCCAGCCTCCTTTGAAGGTGAAAATCGATATATGTCAATCAAAAACTATTGCAATTATAGGATTAGACCTAGATACTTGTGAACCATGTTAGAACCTATATGGATGTAACAGTAACTGCTGTATTCTTGCACATTATACTGTTAGGTCAGGACAAGGTGTTTGTTTTGTTTACAGGCATGGCCCGTTACTTTTGCTTAGGAAAATATACATGCTAGTATGTGTTTGTGTCCCCCTTTTATGGTCTCAAGGGGCCATTTAATGGGATCTCTTTGCTCCCAGTGCTTGGAAGGATTTCTTTTACGTTGCCCGTTCCACGCAGGTGCCGTGCATTTGCGCAGAGAGCCGGTTTTGATGCTGGAGGCCTGCTGTTAGGAGCTCTCACAGCTCTGCTTGATATCTGACATCAAGCCCCATGTGCACTTCTCATCCGCCAGAACAAACAGATGCCTGGGGAGGTGGAGCTGTGGAGGATCCTGGCCTACTTCCTCCATGACAGCCTCTCATGATCCCGTTTTTGTGAACATGCTTCGACAGTCATTATGCTAGGTGACTCCTAGTAGTGCTTGTAAACAGTGACAAAGTTGGCATAGCTTAAAATATATGAAGAACTATAGTAGTGAATCCTTGATGGGACATGGTGAAAGGCTGGTCTGCATTGATTTTCATTAGTTAAATCACATTTGTGATTGAGTCAGGTCTGAGTTGAGTTGATCTGTTTGCATGTAAGTCCAAACTCAAGAGTTTTTCAGTGTTGAAAATCTATTATTCAGAAGAGCAGAACTAAAGAGCTAAATTAGTTATTATGCTTGTCAGCATACTTACTGTCTGAACTATGTGTCAGCCAAACAAGTCGTTTTGCCCTTTTCTTTTGACTCCTTAAACCCCCAGGCTTATTACATACTAGGGCTTATTATTCAGTAACTACAGTGCCTTCATTGCAAACTGGCTGAGCTGTTCTTAGGTTAAAGAAGTGTACGATAAAACTTTGGGCCTGCCGGTGACTGAAGGCATTTCTATGATAAATGCTTTGCTTTTAAGCTGCATCCAACTTAATGCGGCATGGTGCAGAATGGCATTGCAGTAATGACTGCATGACCACAGCAAAGTGGACAGGAAAACCACACATGCATAACAGTTGACAGCCCTAATTGAATCAATGTGTTTTCAGTCAAAAAATCTATGAGTCTTAATTCTTGAGTCCAGGCTGAGTAGTGAGCTGGTTAAGGGTGAGTCAAGAGGTCTGAGTCAGTCAAAATGCAACAGGAGTGCAACTCGAGTCCAGGTCACCGAGTCACAAAATTACATATTGTAGACTTCTGCAATGTCAGTACTGCAAAGGCCAATATTGAGATATAGATTATATATATATATATATATATATATATATAATAATTACATTACATACATATACACACACTTATATATAAGGTCCCTGCTAGCTTTAGCACCTGAGCATATTAACTAAAGCCTTCTTTTTACTCAAATATGTAAATACACTGAATTGTTTTGACTCTTTAGATGGTGCCTCTCTGACTTTTCATATTGACACAAAGTAAACAAAGGAAGCTGATTTATTGACCAGGTAAATTAACTCACTCTTACTTTTTTATAAAGAGAAAAACAGAAAAAAAACATTGCAGTGTCCTCATCAGACCCTTGAGAAACTCACATTTATGATGGTTCAATTTACATAAATGGAACATACACACACACACACACACACACACACACACACACACACACACAGTAGTAGTAGATTATATAATATATATATAGTAGATATATAAGTACCTTTTTTCTATTCATGACCACGTCACCTGTTTGGCAGTTGTTGCAGAACTGAAGGAGGAAGTCCAAGATTAGCAGGAAGCTGCAGGATGCTAGCAGGGTGCATTTATTTCTTTTGACCTCCGTTTTAGTAGCGTCCACTACTCTCTTTTATGCCTCCATGGCAGGGGACTGAGAATGGACTGCCAGTCGTTTTTTGGAGCATTTGAAGCTGAAAGTAGTCTCGCTTGACTTCAGATAGAGGGAGCTCAGTCACGCAAATTGTAATAGGGGAAGCTCAGTGAGTGGCCAACGACGGTCTGAAAACCTCTTCAAAGCTTCCTTTTAGGGCCCCGTTTCATAGCGGATGAATTGTGTGATGATGGAGAGCCCTCACTTCAGGCTTAGAAGTAAGAGCCCCTGCAGAAAAGTGTTCCTCCCTCTGGAAAAGAGCTTTTTTCCACTTCAGCTTGGTTGTGGAAAACTCTGTTGAAAGCTGATGCCACCATCCGCAAATCATCTACAGTCATGAAAAGGGATGATGGATAAGATGTAGAGAGGACAGGTGTGATCACAGAAGGCCTGTATGTCATTTCCCTCAATGTAAATGATAGAAAGTGAGTCATCTTAAGACCATAAGCATCTGCATTTGAATAGGCAGAGATATTTTTTTATGAGGATAGTGCACTTGGCTGGCACCTAGACAGCTTTATAGCTGTCCAACATCCAAACATGGCAAGTATCAACATGCATTTCCTTTGCACATATCAGTATGTTCATGCATACCCATGCATGGGCCCTTTCTAAGACTCTCCACGGAGAAGCAAACAAAGCCTCTCTGTTCCTGCTTTGTTTTTAAATGCATTTTTGATTTGCATCAGCAGGTCCCAGGCTCCCATGGGCACCCCAAGGTCTATCATGAGTGTGTCGATCTCTATTCAACTTGCTAGGTTAAACAAGTATACATCATAGGACTGTGATACACAGTGGGTATCCCCCCCAATTGGTTTCCCCTGTGATACACAGTGGGTATACCCCAATTGGTATCTCCTGTAATGCCCAATGCATATCCCCCCAGTTGGTTTCCCCTGTGATTCATGGGTATCCCCTAATGGGTATCCCCTGTAATACCCAATGAGTATTCCTCTAATTGATTTCCTTTGAGATACCCAGTGGGTATCCCCAACAGGTATCCCCTGTGATACATAATGGGTATCCCCCATTAGGAACCTCTTGGATTTAATACCAGTCAAAAACTAGACCTATTCAGAATTTTGAGTTGTTGGCTGCAAAGCAAATTACTGAGTCTACTTTGCCTATTGCTGCCTGTTTTTAGCTGGATTGGGTCTACGATGGATCAAATGCAAAGATTATTCTTGTTTACAACATACCAGACTCTGATGGTAGGCTTTAGAGACTACTGTCTCATGTTTTTAGAAATGTATTGTGATTTAAGCTTGGCAAAATAATGAATAACAAATTTTGATGTAATTAACAACATGAAGGCCACCATATAAGGTCGCGTGCATGGGGTTATAGGGCAGTTGAATCCACTTAGGACAGCACTAACTGCTTTCTTTTGCGAAAGTAAGCAGCACTGCTGTAGATCTCATGTCATGGCAATAGGATGCAGTCCTCTTAGCCTTGTGTTCTTGTTTTTAACTCCACTGTCTGACCTGTAACCTGAACTGCATTAAGCATTAATATGAGAGAAAATGCGCATTAGAGACAGACCATGGATACAACATACATTAATGCCAAGCAGCTCAGCGAGAGGGAGAGATTAGTCGATTTCTAAGAGGAATGTTTCTGGAATGTGCAGATAATTGTGTGTGTCTGTGTGTCTGTGTGTCTGTGTGTGTGTGGCAAGTCTGAAAGCCCTGATCATGTGAAGCTGGAGGAACCCAGACGGAGTGTGGGAGAGATGATGTGTGCATGCAGCTTTCTGTGGACCATGACCACATGCTCTGTTACAGGGTGTCTCAAGCAGGAGTGGAAACGTCCAGGTTTTACCGAGGACCCTTATTTTGTGTGATGGGCTCATAAAGGCTTATTTCAATAGATGTTGTCTATTATAATGGCTGCATTTGTCAACGTTCATGTGAAGCTGATCTAGCATTTATGTCAGGTGACATTAATATTTCTGACACTGGCTTGTTTTGACACTTGGGTGAAATGGCAGGTTGTAACAACTGAGTTTGTAGCTTAAGGACACTGCATGCTGAACACGTTGCATAGCATCGTCTAGCAAAATGATGCTGTATTACATAGAATGTGTTGCAGTGAGAGTGCCAAGTTCATTTTTACATGTTATTCATATACATTTAATGAAATTACACTTCCAATATCATTTCTCTCCTTTCCATCACTTTACTACCTCTTCTCAGCTGGTTGCTTGCTGTAAGATACAATGTACAGAATAGACTAGGCTCTTAATATTGGCTGAGAACTTACCACTAGCATTTGTCCGTTTCTCTAAAAGACGGCTGCCTTTTTTCTGTGTAAAAGTGATCTACTATGGCTTTCTGTGGTCTTTATATAGCTTCAATTTAATGTAGTAATGGCAGAATGCTGAGTGGCATGTTCTGATGTACAGATAAATTGAGCATTGGTGTCCTTACCTTCATCAAAAACAATGGGTTCCAATTTTTTGACGCCGTCACTTCATGCCCAGTGTGCGTTGATCTTTAGTGTATATCACAATGACATACTACTGATATCATACCTCAGATCTTATAAATGACATTGTATTATTAGGGGCAGTCGTGGGCTGGAGGTTAGGGAACCAGCCGTGTGACTGGAAGGTCGCCAGTTCGATCCCCAGAGCCGACAGCACATGACTGAGGTGTCCTTGAGCAAGACACCTAACCCCCAACTGCTCCCTGGGCGCTGCGGATTGGGCTGCCCACCACTCTGGGCAAGTGTGCTCACTGCCCCCTAGTGTGTGTGTGTGCTCACTAGAGTGTATGTGGTGTTTTACTTCATGGAGGGGTTAAATGCAGAGGTGAAATTTCCCCATTGTGGGACTAATAAGGGTCACTTAATCTTAATTATCAGCATTATGGCACTGTGCCAAAATGTCAGAGAAAGCATCATGATACAACCTAAGAGCCAATGTAGGTGTGAAGGAACACTGCAGTAGTGTGGCTGTTTTTATTAGGAGTTTTTCTTTGCTAAAGCTGAAAGAACTCAAATTCTGCATGTTGCCAGCAACAGGACTGTTGCTAAACCTCAGTCCTAGAGTAGGGAAATGTAGGAAACCTTATGAAGAAAAGTCCAGAAAAGAGGACGTACATGACAAAGCATAATAGGCTCAAACTAATCAATTTTTAAAAAGTTAAATGAAGAGCACCACATAAAACCTCTCCGTAATGGAGCGCCCAAAACCAAGCCTTTCATCAAGGCAGAGAAAACGTCAAACGCCATCTAAAACTTCCAAACTATCTTGCTCATATATCATGTGATGTGCTCAGCTAGAATGGTCTAGTTCCCATTGTGTCCCAAGAAAACCCTGATCTCCATTTTTGCCCATTTTTATTTTTCTACACTTCAACACACCCACTGTCCTTTACGATGTATGAAAATTTCAAGACATATGGACCAACAGAAATGTTCTAAAATCACTTGGAATCAAACATTAATTACAATGAAAGTTAAGACGTTTTGTCTTCTCCTGTAAAATAATTATTTGAGATGCACATTTTTCTCTGGACATACATCTAAGACGCCATGAACAGCTGACGTTAGTAGGCTATGTAAGGCTTCAAGCACAGTCAGAAGCTCGCAGATGAAACTTATTAAAAGGGCTTTACTGAGAGAAAGAGTTCCAAGTCGTAGTCGATAAACAGGCAGAGTTCAGATCCAGAAGGCACAAAATACACAGACGAAAATCAGACAAAGCATTAATCCAAAAAGGGAAAGCAGTAGCGTTGCTGAAGGTACAGGCAAATGGTCATAATCCAAAATGAGAGAAATAGCAACCAAATGCAAAGGGCAGAGCAAAAAGGGCAGAGACGAGAAAATGAAAAGTTCAAGTTCAAAGTGTTTGTCATTTGCACAGAGGAAACAGGTTTCCTTATATACAATGAGTAGCTTACTTTGCTCCTCGCTAAGAATGCCAGATATAACATTAAAAATACAAAAGAGTATATATACAAGCATATATATTAATCAAGAAATAACAGGTTAGGTTACAGTGTATAAATTACAGTGGTATGGATGGATAGTGCTGTGCCTTGATTATCATGATTATCTGCCGCAGAAATGAGTGGTAAAGTGCAATAGTGCAGTTGTAAACATGTGCTACAGTAAAGTGGCAGTAGGTGCAGGTTATTCCTGAGGAAAGAGTTCTTTACCAAGAGCGCTCAGTAGATCTCGAAATAGATACAATACCTCACAACTCTACTAGGCTACGGCCTGGGCTTAAATACTATCCTAAGTGTATCATATGACACATTACACAGGTGAATCTTATCAAAACTCCGGACACCTAGAGCGCTGATAGGAGCGCAGTGTCACGTGAGATGTTATGACTTCCTAGATGATTCTGGGATATTGAGTCTGTCTCAGTCTTATCGCCAATGGGAAGATCGGTGAATCTTACGGGAGAGTCCAAATCGGCCTCGGGTGTCGGGGGCTGTGTGATAGGCTAGTTGACAATCTTTACATGTGCTTTTTTATTTTGTGGCCATTTCAAAATTGGCTCGCTGACTGAAATTTTCAAATCAGTGAAAATTAATTGCATAGATTAGACTAGACATTAAAAATTTGAGCAAAATATAAAGCTTGCATTGCTTTTATTATTGCCTGTAGAGTTTTTTTTACATGGAGACTGGGTGATCAAATCTGCTCTACTGCAGCTTACCATTGGCTAGACTTGGGTTGCATTCAACACCACTTTGGTTCATGCATGTGCATTAGAAGCAATGTACAACAACAGTATCCATTTTCCATTTTAAACATCATTGTTTAGATTGCAAAATCAGAGTCCCGACTTTTACTCCTGGAACAGTTTTCCCTGTGAGTTCCAGTCCATTCCCACCAATACTGTCAAGTGCTTAGAGGGAGACCATGTGTTTTACCATAATAGCAGGGCACCTTTTGCTAACAGGTCATTTATTACTGCTATAATGTTTTATTTGATTGCAAATGAAAGCAGCAAACAAAGTGACTTACACACCTCAGTTCTCCTAATACGGCATGGGAAACCACTGGGAGGGAGCGGTTATGTGTTGCCAAGCCCTCCGGCACTGGACAGACAGAAGGGCAGACTGGCATCAGAAGCAGCAGTGAATAATGACAGTTTTTCGTGGATGCAGGACACGATGTACCATCCAACTGCATGTCCGAGACTAATGTGTCCATAATGAGGTCCATGGGAGCATTGGCTCCACGTCAGTTATGACGAGGCATGGCAATGAGGCGTGTTCACTTCACACTAATTACCAGCATTGCAACAAAGCAAGGAACGGCAAAGCTGGTCTAATTGTGAACAGACAGCGCAACATGGAAATAATTTGGTCATTTGGATAGTCTGGTGTCTTTGACTCTCCCTCCTTGCCTTCCTCCATCACCCCCTCCCCCTTTTTTTTCTTTAGATGAGTTGTCATAAATTAACTATACACTTCAAATAAGTGCATATAATGTGACATTATACAAACAGTGCGAACCACAGTAAGCTAAGCACCGAGTCAAGGATGTTTAAATCACTTTCAAATGAAAACGAAGACGCAGCAGTCCCAGAATCACCTCCCGCTCTCTACGTCTTTATATCTAAAGTAGCCCATTTTATGAGCCCTGCTACATAGCACTGACATAAAGGCAACGGTTGTACATAATACTGGGTCTCACTTTATTTGGATGGTCCATTATAGTCCCCTATCGATTATCTACAGATTTTCAAAACCATCTGTAGAAATTAAACAGTGGTGGGGTTCGAGTTAGGATTTGGACCAGGGTGAGGGTTGGGTTTAGGTCTTAGGTTGAGGTTAAGATTAGAGCAGGTTTAGAGTTAAAGAATTATGGTCCGTTTAGTAGATATTTAGTTGAATGTAACTTGAAAGTAAATTAAATACATACAAAGCATCAACAATGGAGTATCCAAATGAGGTATTACCCAATACTGTAGTATTACTGGAAATGATCCATCATGACATGGTAATGTTACATTACAGGGTTCAAGGAAAGTAGTACCCTACTTTGTGTTCGAAGCAGGAGACACAAAGGAATGGGTGGTCTTTTGGGGTCAGCCTTACACATGTCTAACAGACACCAGACCGATTGTTATGTCTATGAATAAGCACTCAATCACAAATTTCATTGTCAAGTAGCACAAATAAATCTCTGATTCTGCTTTCTTGCACACAAGAAGCAGAGCAAAGACGCAGACTGAAGGTGATTTGGAAATGTGGATGTGAAAGTCGAGTGAAAAGACTAAATGTTTATGGATTCCCCTCTTACACTACCAAGTCATCATCTGATCAGATGCTTCAACGTGTGTAGAAAATTTGTTCCACGGATGCGTATGCCCTGCTTAAATATTTGTAATGGACAAGGGGCAGTGTAGACTAGCCAACTCATCAACTAAAGTTGACTGTTGGCAGCAGTCAATTACTTAAGGACAGTGCCTGAAACAAGAGGCAGGAGCAGAGAACAGAAATCAGCTTTTCTACTAAACACAAAGCCCAAAGTACGGCATGAAATTCCACTGCAAGCTGCATAAGATTCAGCTTAAGGACTGCCATGGGCAGGTTTCAAGATTTTAATAGGAAAGGGCCATTAAACTGACCTGCAAACCATCCCGTCACAGATCATTCAGTGTGACAAAAATTTGGATTAGCTCATGCACAAGGGTGTCTTGTTTCCTATGAATGGTTTCAAACGCAATCCGGTTTCAAAAGGGATATCATGAATGTTTCCTGGATCAGTGCTTATGCTTCGTTCTGAAAGGCTTTTCAGAGAGTAGATGCCACTGCTTGCTAATAGCAAGGACCACAGCCAGAATCTTCCAGGCAAGCTACTTAAACACTTCACCCACATCCAGAATACTCTTTGTGATAATAACTGATTGACTGATTTTTTGGATGACTAGTGAACGATTGGAAATACACACCCATGGAACTTCACACCCATGGCAAAAACAAGGACTCATGGTGGTACAAATGCAAAAGACAGATGTGTTGAATGTGCCCAGCCACATTCCTTGCTGTCTACTTATCAAATCAGTCAGGATGGATGTTAAGACCATGCATAAACATTGCTGCATAAACATTGCCTCTGACAATACTTTTGAACATTATCGGTAATAGATACTTTGTTTGCTCTCTCTCTCTCTCTGTCTCTCTCTCTCTCTCTGTCTCTCTCTCTCTCTGGCAGCAGGTTCTTGTCACGGCGACCCCTCTTGTCTGGGATTAAGTGCAGCAATTAGCCATGCTTTGATTCTGCAAACAATCGCGTCTGATCCTTTGTGCTTTTTCCTCTCTTGCAATATGCGTCCGCCCCATCTGCTCCAGGTAAAGGACGAGGGAAGAACAAGAGAGATTGTGGGGGTGGGGGGTGGGGGTTTGGGCGATGGAGGATGGAGATGAGAGTGAGCAGGTGAGACAGGGAGAGAGAGATGAGACGAGACTGTGGCAGGTGGACAGAGAAATGTGGGACGAGCGTCATCGAGATAATTGCTGTCATTCAGAGAGACGGAGGCAGGGAGTGAAAGAGACAGGGTCATTGTCACACACAGACAGTAGCTGGGAAACTACAGTGTTCCAATTCTGCCTTCAGCTTCCTGTATGAGTATGTTTGCCCTTGGAGTTTCTGGGACTTCTGGGTCCTCGTCTTGCGCGAGGGCATTTGAGTTTGGTTTTTTTGGGTGTGCCTGATTTTTTTTTTGTCCAGTGTGCTTCTCTGCACTAAGTGCGTTGTGTAAGTACTGTAGTGGAAGGCCGCTATGTGGGTCAGTGGGTTAGCGCTGCTACAATCCAAAACCCGAGGGCTACGCCTACTGAGTCTGAGGGATCATCTGCATCTTATCAGAGCGATTAGTGTCCTCTCAGGCTTTCAGAAGCTTGTGTGTGTGTACGCATATGTGAGTGAGTGGATTGTGAACACCAATCCTTGTGTCTGCAGCTAAGTGCCAAAAATGTAACACTGTAAGGCGTTATCACTGTAAGGCGTTATCACTTGAAGGCGTTTCCGTGATACACAATTTGTGCAGATGCTCCAAGATACATTTTAACACTTTAACACCAGTACAACACCAAACTGGGATTCTTTGTGTAGAGAATGCCTGTAAAAGAATTCCAACCTTTGCCGACTGCACTAACTATACCATAAAGCACAGAAGCACTGGGTCTGTTTTTCTCATAGTTGTATCAATGGGTTTTTAATTCACTGAGCTCAGAGCAAGAGGTTTTGGATGCAAACCTCTCAAAGAGACTGTTGAAATGATCTGACACACCAGCTGATTTTGAAAGAAGGAAAAAGCTGGTAGACACATAAAAAGATGGTTCTTCAAGGGTTCTTTAACAAAGGAAGTTGATAGAACCATGAACATGCAAAGAACCCTTTGCATGACTAAAAGGTTTTTTTGCATTGTAGAAAGGTTCTTCAGACTGATACAGATGTGCTTTATATGGTTCTATATAGCACCTTTTTGAAAGGGTTCTATATATTACCAAAAGGATTCTGCTATTGAGTGTTCATGTAGTACATAGAACATTTTCTTTACTAAAGAACCCTTGAAGAACCATCAAGGTTTTGAAGAATCTTGTGTCAGATGATCTGTTTAAAATAAGTACCACTTGGTTTGATATTTTATCTCCAAACCAAGTATTGTTTTAAGGTATGGCACAAACATTCAAATACTTTTGGGGGCATCTCTTTCACAATATTTAGTTTGTTCACAAACCCTAGAAAAATCTGGAATGGATAAATTGTAAAATAGTGGTGTTACGTTTGAAAAAGGCTATGACAACTATCCTAATGAACATGGCATGTAACTAACTCACTCACATATAGCAGGCTGAAGATTCTCCACAAGGGGGAGCTATTAGTAATAGTAATTTGGTGCTTAAATCAGTGACACTGTGCATCCTTAACAGCTTCACTTAAGATGATCAAAAGTTGTTACGGGATGGCGGGGAGGCGGACCCAAGTGCAAAACTGAAACCCAACAAAAAAGAAAGATATATGGGGTAACAGAGTGTGTGATTAACATTGCTGCTAGTGAGGTGACCTGGACCCAGGTTTGAACTGCTGCTGTTATGGTCAGCGGTCCATGGCGTTACCTCTGCGCCACTGGAGCGCGTAGGTGACCACAGGCAAAGCACCTCAAGGAAGGTGGAAGTGTGGGGGCGGGGAAGAATGGCAAACCAAGGCAACGCCAAGCATGGCGTGCTCAAACAAAGGCTGAGTTAGAGAAAGGTGAAACAAAAAGGTAAACAGAAAAGAAGGCACTTCCTCTGCGAGTGTCAGCTTTAGGTTCAGTCGGTTTGCTCTTCCAGTTTTGCATAGCTTTTTTTTGTGTTATGAGTAATTTGGAGGTAATTACTCTTTTTTGTTTTTTGTGGCAATTTCTTTTCTCAGCCCTCTTTTATTTTTCGTTTTGGGGTAGCTTTGTCTCTTTTCTTTTCTTTTCAAAGAATAGGTACCATACCAGTCACCCCTCTACAAAGTTATGACAAACACTGGCGTTTGCTTCAGCCTTAAATAGGGGAGTTCACAGGTGTGTCGGGTTAGCCTGATTAGTCTGCTGCACCTTGCTCCCAATGCCCTCTGCTGGCAGCAGGCAGGGCAGGCTGGGCGCTTGCTGCCGATGCCCTCTGCAGGCAGCAGGCAGTGCAGGTTGGGTTCCTTGCTGCCAATAACCCTCTGCTGGCAACAGGCGGTGCAGGCTGGACCCTTACAAAAGTAGGCTGTCATACTCAAACTTGGGGCCGTAGATGCAGTGAGGCAGCAATTAGATTGCTGGTTTAAATCCCAGCATTGACTTAACCTCCAACTAATGCAGCTGGTGACTCTGTGCTGCTCTTAAGAATGGACACTGTTATTCAGGTAACTATCCCTTGTGGTACCTGATTTGTTATATACTTACGCTACTCTAACACTCAACTTTCCATAAGGAAGAAATGCACAATTTACAACACATTATATACTGTGACATACACATATATATATATACTGATATACTATAGCATAATATATCATAATAATAATGTCATATTACTCAACAACACTGACTTCAGATTGGAGGTCTGCATTGCTAGCTTTACAACCTGTTTCCTCCCAAATAAGAGGTCAGCAGTGCCATTTGAAAACATCTGTACAACACAGATGTCCAGTGGAGATGAATGGGAAAGGTCTGGTTTGACAGGCTGATGTCTGAGTGACATTGCTACTCTCAAGCATCCATGTTACCCGGCTTATACATCATTTGATTTGACAGCAGGGCTGGTGTGTGGGCAGTGAACAGCAGACGATCTCCCAAGGGAACAATTTTCTGATGCTTCCTAATGTGTTTATAGGTAATGTAATTATGGTCAGTAATTGGCTAAACAATTAAATAAGTCACAACAACCTTTTTACAGATTATTAAACATTTAAGGACCCTCAAATCCGAGTAACTTCAGGAGCTTGCGAGTTGTGTAATGGACTAAGTGTTCACCCCTACCAGAAGGTTGTGAGTTTGAACCCTAGTGATTCCATTGCTAACCATAAGTGAAAGCCCAAGGCCCAATTCCATTTCACCCCTTGCCCCTACCACTTAGTCCTTACCCATCCATTTTGCACATTCATGCCTAGGGGTAGGGCGTCCCGATTTTTGTTGAGATAGAGGGGTAGGGCGCAGTTTCCTTCCTCCTAGGGCTTCATGGTCCTCCACATAGAGGTCTTTCAGAGGCACACTACAAAACAGAATGTTATGAGAATAAAATAAAAACCGGCATGATGGCTCCACAAACCCATACATGTATTTTCTTTATTAAAAATTATGATAAGAGTTTAATGTCATTTCAGTGTATTTTGGTCCTTTTCTTCATAACAAGCATAAATATTGTTAGTAGTATGTCGATGTCTCAGTAGCTAGCTAAATTTCCCATTCCACCTAAAAACCATTCCAAGGTGGAACAGGAAAATTCTAATGAGAAACTGGTGAAAAGCTGATTTGGCAATGATTTCAACCACCATAACTTATAACTCAGTTCCAAGGGGCAAGGTGGCACTCAAAAACAAGGGTAGGGGTAAAAATAAGAAATGGGGTCATTGGGCCAAAGAGGGGATAATGCCATGTAGGATTGTATGATGGAAACAGTTCCAGCTAGTTGGAAAAAAAAACTGCATTCTATGTTGTTTACCTAACTGAGTTGAAGATGAATTGAGTATGATCTGCCATGACATGTTTATGGCATGGGTGTGTCAATATAGCAATGTTCAAGCACAGTATTGCCTTGATTTGTTTATGTTATTTCTGACACTGTATGCCGTTGGATTTCTAGCATGCAACGTCCCATTTGACTGGCCTGCCTCCTTTAGCGATAAGGCTCTCCTCAACTACCCATATGTCCACACATGTCCCCATATCACCTTGTGCACAGCAGCTCACTGTATGCAGAATGCATGTGCATATGTGTGTTCACCTGTCCGTCTGTCACTTATCAGCAGGCAGAAGCAGCTGGCGCCGGTCGTGTGCATTAACCCAGAGAGGCTTATGGGAAATCAACGCCTGGGTTTACGCCTTTTAATTGGCCTATCAGCAGCCATCAATCAGAGGGCGGACCTGCTGCTGTGCTTGTGGCATAGAGGTTCTGGCAAATGAGGCAGTATTTGTTTAGGAAAGCCTTTTTTAAGCCTCTGAGTGAGGCTGGCTGTTCGTCCTTCTGGTACTTCCGTTCCCCCAGCCTGGATCTCACCACACACACACACACATCTTCTAAGCCGCTTCTCCTTCTGGGTCGCGGGGGGTGCTGGAGCCTATCCCAGCTGTCACTGGGCAGAAGGCAGGATACACCCTGGACAGGTCGCCAGTCCATCATAGGGCAGACAGACAGTCACTCACACTCACACCTCGGGGCAATTTACCATGTTCAATTGGCCTGACTGCCCTGAGGAAACCAAAACTGACACGGGAAGAACACGCCAACTCTGGATCTCACCAGATCTCTGGATGATTCAAATCTTGTAAACATAGTCGTCCAGAGTGGTGTGAGAGTGGTGAGAGAAATGTATTGACCCTTTACAGTGGCGCGGATAACCATTTTGAAAAGCGCAAAACAGTGTCTCAGGCATCAGGCGGCATATTTGGAACCGTTTCCGGTGAGGGAGCTTCTGGAGGCATGAAACATGTCAGACATCTGGTTCCTATCACCACCAGTTTCTCTAGAATGGAGCATTTCACATCAAACCGCTCTGACTGATTTCATGTACACATTAGCAATTGAGTGGAATTCCTCAGTCCAGAGTTAACACCACCAATATATAGTCTTAGTTAGTATAAACACAAACTGTTGCTTACACGATGATGAAAGATCCAGTGTTGCTTCATTTCTAACCAATCAGTAAAAACACTGCCATGGAAACCCTAAAGGTAATGTGCATTCCATAAAATGGAATTATGGAAATAAATATAATGTGGTGGTTAATTGGTTGGTGAAGGTGGGAGGAGCCTTTAAAAGACTATGACCATAATGCAGAAGGAAGATGGAACACAATGTTTGTCTTCATAAACCTCTACATTAATATATATATATATATATATATATATATATATATATATATATATATATATATATATATATATATATATATATATGCATGTTGGGTATTATAGTAAAATAACATTGATGGACACAAATGCAAAAAAAGACTCATTACTTCTGTCAGACTGATGAGAATGCAGCTTATAATCCTCTGCACTATAGAATATTACATAACATGAGAACATATTAAATGCTAGTATTACACTGGAATCCCCCTTTAACAATGGCTTCTGGCAAATCAGCACAAGAGCAGCTTCAATCTAAAAGCTTCTGCCTGCTGTCTGAAGTGGGGATGGGGGATGCTGAAACCCAAGCATGAGCATTTTTACCTAGCTACCCTAAACTACCTTAGCAGGCAGAACACTTTATTTATTTTATTATTTTTTTTATTTGTTTTTTGTTGTTGTTGTTGTTGTTGTTATTGTCGGTTTGACTACATCTTGCACACATACAATAACCTGTTTTTATTTAATAATGATTAAAGTATAAAGTATAAAAAAATTCAGTGATTTTCAAAGATAATGGATGAGCAAATCACTAAGATCAGCTCAGAGAGGTTTGATATAAAACTAGAGAAACATACTGATTCAGAACTGTTCGTAGTGGAGGTGATGGGAACCAGATGTCCAAAGAATTTAATGCTGCTAGTTATTACATGAAATGGTTATGAATATATTCCATGATGCCTATGGTATTGGGTGCCCTGGGCAATAAAAAAAAAAACTTAAAATAATAATAAATAATAATAATAAAAAAATAATAAAATATTAACACGCCACATTTCAATGCACAATAACTTTTTTTGCCACATTTAATATGTTGGGGGAAGAAAATTTAACAAAAAACGTGGCCTGTGCAAAAATTACAGCACATTATATATATATATTTTTTTTTTTATTGTTTTATTTTTTCCAAAAAAATGGCAAAATTTGCCAAAAAAACCAAAAAGTGTCATTTGACTGGGTGTGTTCCAACATTTCCATACAACTGAAGTTTTAAGATAAGGTTTTGGCCTAAAACATCTTTTCTGTAGAATGCGCTCAGGGTGGAGGGGTACATCAAGGCTTATTTTTTGAGATTTAACACAATTTTATTGTTATTAACATTATATAAAAACTCAAAGAACATGTAGCTTTCCTTCTCTTTTAGGACAGTAAATAAAATGGCTATATTTGCCTCGTAGACACTGCAATCTCTTGTTTCTTTCACCAAAATCTCGGTAAGAGTCAGTAAGTTTCTCTACATAAGACATCAAACCGAACTGCATGACTGGTTAGTTTATAACTAGTCTATGTTTGAAATGACATAAAGGTGGTGCTGGTCAAGGCGGCACGGTGGCGTGGTGGGTAGAGCTGTCGCCTCACAGCGAGGAGGGCCTGGGTTCGATTCCCTGGCCGGGCGACCGGGGTCCTCTCTGTGTGGAGTTTGCATGTTCTCCCCGGTTTCCTCCGGGTTCTCCGGTTTCCTCCCACAGTCCAAAGACATGCAGTCGGGCCAATTGGATGTGCTAAATTGCCCCTAGGTGTGAGTGACTGTCTGTGTCTGTCTGTCTGCCCTGCGATGGACTGGCGACCCATCCAGGGTGTATCCTGCCTTCCGCCCGAAGACTGCTGGGATAGGCTCCAGCACCCCCCCGCGACCCTGACGGAGAAGCGGCTTAGAAAATGGATGGACGGATGGTGCTGGTCATGTTACTGTTGAACTCTATGACTGATCAGAAGAGGCTGCACCTGCCAGTGATGACAGGATGACTTCATGGATGAGGGAACAGATGGAGAGATAGAACAGAGGGAGAGGGAGAGAAAGAAGGACAGTTCTGCTTAGGAAGGGTCCACTTTGGAGGACAATCAGCTTGGCCATGCGTTAATTGAGAGCTTGTCGTTTGGGGATTAGGTACTGGGATCCGATTTCAGTTAACGCTATACAGCTGTAGTCTCGCTCTGTCATGTACAGCTGTTACATTTGTTCACACTGTACAACACACAAACACACATTCACATACAGACACAAACACACACACACACACACACACATTCACATATACATACACATACAGACACATATATACACACAAACACACATTCACATATACACACACATACAGACATATACACACAAACACACACACGCACACACACACACTCACATATACATACACATACAGACACATATATACACACAAACACACATTCACATATGCATACACATACAGACATATATATATATATATATATATACACACACTCACATACACACACACACACACATTCACATATACATACACATACAGATATATATATATATATATATATACACACACACATACACACACACACACACATTCACATATACATACACATACAGACATATATATATATATATATATATATATATATATATATACACACACACATACACACACACATTCACATATACAAACACATACAGACATATACACACAAACACACACACACACTAACATATATATGCACATACAGACACACACACACACACACACACACACAAACATACACACACATTTACATATACACACACACACAGACATATATATACACACACACACACATACACACACACACACACAGACATATACACACACATACACATTCACACACACACAAACACACACATCCATACGCATACAGGCATATACATACACACACACACACACACAATGACATCTAGCCTTCAGTAGTAGAACATAGAGGCTAAAAAGGTTTGTATTGCATTGACAGTGGAAATCTGATACAGTGGCCTACTTTCTGACAATGGTGCCTCAGCCTCATTCTCTGCCTTGAAAACCCTTAGATAGAAAAGATAGAGGAGGTTCTTGGAATTTGTGTCTTAATTGAGCTCCCAGTGAGTTGGCAGGCATGAAAAACTGTCCATCTCCTAATGTGTGTATTGAAATGAAGGAAACTTCAAACAGAGAATGTGCGAAGCCAGCGTTTGTGTGTGTGCCTGTCAGTTTATGAGCCGTTAGCTTAGTCAGCTCCTTCACCGTATCTCCCTGCAGGCACGTTTCGGGGAAAACAAAGAGAAGAGCGAAGTTGTTTATTGACTGTTGCAGGCTCACGTTCTGGTCTAGTCTGCGTTTTTGGAACAGGTCCTTGTACAACTTTGTTCAAAGACATTCCACAGCATGAAGCCTTTAAACACACTCCAGGTGAATAGATTCATCAACCACATCCAAGCAAACTCTTTTGGACCCTTTGAAGGTTTGAAATGACCGAGTCTTGACAGTCTACACACACTTTGCCCTGGTGAGAATGGCCAGTTTAGCAGGTTATCTGTCTGATGTGGCTGCATCTACTCACTGTCCACTTTATTAAACAGGCCTGTCTTACTGGTCCATCTTGTAGATGTAAAGTTAAAGACAATAGCTCATCTGCTGCAGTACAGTTTGTGTTGGTCATCCTCTTGTCCTTCATCAGTGGTCCCAGGACACTGCCCATGCGCTGCTATTGGTGGTCCTGGGGAGGGGGTTGGGGGGGTCCTGACCACTAATGAAGAGGGTAAAAGGGGGCTAACAAAGTAAAAGGCAAACTCCTATAAGTGCAATTAGGACAAGGCCTTATTGGCCTTATTATGGGCATCTATTCAGTCACTTTTTAATGCCACAGTAGAGTTTGTAATGGTGCAAAATGTTAGAGCTGCCCCTTGTAGTCTCGACAGGCGTGACACCTCTCCTTACACCATTCTTTTGTCAACATTTCTAGTACCATGCTTCTTGAACCTCTTAGCATCTTAACTGCAAGGAACCAAAGTTTGATCAATGCGGCGTCATGCAGGATAAGCCCCCTCTCCCAGCCACCGCGTCCACCGTAACAGAACAAGAGCTTCTTCCTCGTCCTCATCGCATGACATGATTTCACGCTCACTTCTCTTTTATTTGTTTTTTTTCTCTTTTCTTCCCGCTTTCATCTTCTCGCACGTCCTATCTGTCCTAATCCGTTCCACAATATTTGCACATCTAATTGCCCAAAGGAGTTTCCGTGGAAACAGACATCATTCACATACACAGAGGAGAAAAACGGGGGGAGGATGGAGAGAGAGAGAGAGAGAGAGAGAGAGAGAGAGAGAGAGAGAGAGAAGGCTAAAATAAGGAAAGACAGTGTGTCCGGGGAGCTGTCTAACAGAGATTGAGTCGTACACGATGTGCTTTACTCTGAGTTCCTTTTTAAAAACTGGCAACACGAGATTTTAGGCTGTGTCTGGATTTAGAACCCGCTGTTCTGTGCATGTGTACTAGTGTGGAAAAGGGAAGGCATTTTGAGATGGAATCAGGCTATGAATTAGAATATAACATAATTCAGTCATTAAGATGTAAACAAATTCATTTAGAGTGGTTCCATTTGTCCTTACTTGGCCTTTGCTACTGAAGTGATGCCATATAAATGCAGCAGCAAGTGTGTGCTTCCACTGCTTGGTAGCTACATTAGCACCGCAGCTACTGAGTAAAGTAAAGAAGCAAACTTCAGACACCGTCTCTTGTCTACATTTAGAATAAGGGGGAAATTGTGTAATGCTACACTGTTAGAAATGAAGGTTCTGTGCAGGTACGTTTTTCATTCATCAAGATACAAGCAAAGTTAATGTATCTTCAAAGGAACAGCAGTGATTTTAAGGTCTGATTGTGAGCCGTAAATAAGTTTTTCCAGCTGATAAGTACAGATTTGTGTCTTAATATAACCTCACATCTTAAAATTGAACAGTAAAATAAAACCCTGGAGACGAGACGGGGTGTGTGGAGTCAGTAAAACTTAGAAAATATCATTTCAATGGATTATGGTACAGTGTTGGTCCTTGATTAAAGGTACTGAGATATACCCCTGAGGGTATATTACATGTTGAAGCAAAAAGACTTGATGAAAATGAAGAATACATTCACTAAAATGCTGTCTTTCCATTTTGGCCTGGCAGTAGCTATTAAACATGGTGGAGGATGGCAGGTACCAATGCTAAAACATAGCATGCCCAAACAAAGTGTCCAACTGGGGACAGTCCAGGCCGAAGTACTGTGGAGATTAGCATAATGCTCTGAATTCAGTTCATGAAGGCCTTACTAATTAGCTGATGAGCTGAATCAGGTGTGTTTAATGAGGCAGCATGCTGAAGTCTGCATATTTTGGCCCTCAAGCAGGGGAGCTTGACACATGTGTAGTAGATGGTAGGCAGATGCCACCCAATATTGGACAGTTCCTAAGCCATTATTTTTGTTTGTGAGGTCTTATGATTAGGCCAGTCATGATCATTGCATGATAAATAGGTTATTCAAGCTGAGAGCAGCTGTATCTTCCATAGTTGTTAGGTTTCCAATCATTTAACAAAATATGTTTACTTCATGGCAAAGACTGTGAATTCGGTGCATTTTAACTTGAGGCAACTACATGTAAATAAAAGAAAGTAGGAAATGCATTAATACCTAAATGTGAAAACAACAAAAGTTGGTGCGAGTTGCTTCTATCATCTGTCTACGGAGCCCTGCTGGTGACATTCCATATAAATAAAAATAACGCCATGACTTAATATGATGTGGGAACAAGATCCTAATGAGTGGCAATTTAGGAAGGCGTGGGAAGGAGATAGTTAAACGACCACAGCTTAATGAGACATGAGCTCATTTGCATGCCTTGCTAAGTCATGTCTGTGACTTAATTATCTTGTTCCCACACCTTATCAATTCGTGGCTACACATTAGGATCTGGTTCCCACAAGTTAATGCGCATGACTACGACTTAGTAAAACATGAGTACAAGATAATAAAGTCACACGACTTAGTAAGGCAAGGGGAATGAGATCATGCCTTATTAAGATGTGGTCAAGGTTTAATTATCTCATTCTCATGCCTTGGTAAGTTGTGGCCATGCGTTATTTTTGATTATATGGGATGTCGCCAGCAGAGCTACACTGGATAGCGCAAATACAAGAACGATGCAAGATCTGACAGATCACTGTCATTGGTGTATCTAAAAGATTTCTAGCTGTGTTGGACAGAATAAAGTGTGTAAGAACTTCAATGTAGGAACTTCAAGGCAGGATCGCAACTTCAAAAAACAACAACAATCTGATTGCCCACAAGCAAAGCACTTGACACAAGTTACTGCCTCTTCCAATTCCGTGATCAGGTGCAATCGTGTCCATCAGCACCTTGTGCCAACAGGCCTGTGGAGCTGAGAGATTTGTATTGATCCACCTAGTAGTTCTTGTCTAATGACCAGTGGATATAAAAGGAAGACAGCCCAACAGCCCTGTCTGCGCTTCTGCTTCGGAAGCCATCAGATCTACCCCCCCCCATCAGCCAGGAACCACTGGCACCTTCGATTTCACACTGCCCTTACCGCTCTCCCTCACTGCTACTCCATAAATCTCTCCAAATATAACTCCCTGCCTCCTAGCCCTCAGTAGGAGCCCATGTGAGAATTCTGATAGAGAGCCCAGTCACTCAGTATGTTTTGTCTTCTTTGTTCCACTGCGGGTGTCGGAGAGGTTCAAAGACTATAGTGAATCAGCATTTGTCCTTCAAAGCTCTGCGTTTGTGATGAGCTAGTGGAAATTATTAGCGAGTCAGTGAAAGCGTGCCACTTGTTTTTACCATTTTGAGAGCTTTTCTACATTGTAAAATCTTTGTTTATGGAAAAGGTCACATTTCTGCTGGTAAACACGGGAGGAAACTGAGCTACGACTCATTAATGTTGCATTACCTGTTTCCATCTGCTTATATATTCACACAGGCCTTTAAAATTCACAACTCAGAAGGCCATGTTTACTAAGGGTTAGCAGCGACGCTAATGCATTTTGCGTGCACAAAAGCACTAGCAGCTCATTTTTCAACATGTGCAGGAGGCTTATTTTGTGTGCACACCAGGTTGTCGCAGAGATGCAGGTCTTAGGGCACCTGCCTTCAGGAATATGCGTTTTAGAGCTGTTGAGAAGACTGTGTAATTACATGTACAAACATGAACGCAACAGAAAGGTTGTGTGTTCTTTAGTATCAAGGAGGAGGAGCTGCAAATGGTTTTAAAAAAGGCACGAGAGAAGATGGATTTGTTTGTTGAAGGAAGCTTCACTTTTCATCTCGTCCTTAGAGAAAAATGTAGAATTCTACTGATTTATAAGGATTTCTGGATTTTTGTCCATATGTGTATTTTATTGTAAGCTCCCTGGACAAAAATTAGTCACCTTTTGTGTTAGCAGTGGCAGTAATTTCAGACTCCTGCAGATGGTGTTGCACAAGGATGATCCAGCTGTAAATACATGCAGCATGTGTGACAGGATTCATAGATTGAGAAAAGGTGGTACAGTGCAGTGAATGTCTCATTCGATTTGTAGAAAATGGGTTAAAAGCAGATATTAAGGATAGGAGCAAAAAGGAGTGATTGCATTTGGGCATGCCAAAGGACAAAGTGTGAAGGAACCAGCTGAATTTACAGATGTATTGAAGCATGTGATCATACGGGCCAATGAGCAGTGGGGAAAAATCAGAGTATACAGGAAATTTGTGGCTTGTTAAAGTCTTGTGGGAAAAAATCACTTTGTGGTCATTCAAGCAAAGTACTATAGGAACCATGGATATATTTTTTCATTTAAGCCTTTACATAACCATTTACTTTGAATAGGTGTTTTAGATATACTGAAATTTAATAAAGAGTTCATAAATTTAACCTATATTATTGAAACTTTTTATTAACCTTTATTATTGAAACAGAACTCAACTCTTGGGCTAGTTTAAAAAAAAAGAATAGCTTGACCAGTTTGCGTTGAAGTCTCTGTAATTCCTGAATAATACTATGGCTTAGTATGTAATAAGTCTAAGGTTAAAAATCCACAAATTGCACACATCTTTGCAATGTACAAGATTGTTTGGCTTGTACAGGATGTAAGAAAAGCCTACAGTTTTCAGGATTGTCCTGTGAAATACAGGGGATGATCATCTTGATTTTATTTAGCTTATCCACAGATATTTTGGTAGAATTGTATTTATTTTCATCATTGTGATTTCCCAAAATGCACATCCTCTAGCAGCAGGGACCCCCAGTGGATCTAAATATGAGCACGTCTGCAATTCAAATTATCCAGTTTTAAACGGCAGGTCACAGCAGATCAGTCTCAGACCAGAGCCAGTAAATTTTAGCTGCTTGTTAAATTTGGCACTTAGTGTTTATTCTCACCTCATTTCAAGCCACCCACACTACACAATTTTCACCTGACTGCTCTTAATGGGGTTTCAAACTGGGCTGAAATGGGATCAGGCAATGCCTTTCATAACCTAACATGCAGCTAGTTTCTATCAGGGAAAGAAGGTCTTAGATCAATTCTGACAAGTTTGGTTAGCTTGAAGCAAACAGGGCACTGCAGGTCACGGTCAGGCTATTGTGACCACAACTCAACTTATCAGAAGTGTTGAGAAGTTTAGCTCAGCCCTTGTCCGGTCCTATTTGTTGGGGTCACTTTACCACAGGGCGCCAGGCTCACTCTCTTTCTCTTTCCCTCTCACTCTGTGCTCTCTGATCTATCGATTCTCTACTTGCTCTGCCTGCCCTCCTGCTATATGATCCTCAAATCCATGGGAAATCTTTCCCTTTCTCTTGTTTTGTCTGCCTCTCGCCCTTTTTCCCCCTCAGCAGACTGCTTCGGCCCAGACCAAGCTTTTTACATCACCCCGTAATGGCCCAAAGTTGACATTTTTGGGCCCCAAATTGCTTTGTTTTGTCACAAAATGGATATCACCTGATTTGGCACATGCTACAAAATACTTCTTCCTCCTTTTTTCCTAAATCTAGTCCAGCTCCTGTTGAGCTGTCAGCCAAATGAATGTGCACTATTGTAGTTGCCAGGTTTCATGGTGCTTTGGGGTTCTTGAGCATTCCTGGTGTGTCACTGCTGTGAAGCAGAGACTCAAATGCTGAGACAGGATTTGTTGGAATGATCGCTTTATTGTCCACTACCTGCTTCACCCAGCAACAACTAGATGTGCTAAGCACTCTGAAAGGCTACGATCCCTTAAGGAGAAAAAGTTCTGTTTTTGAAACATAAACAAGTTCATTCAGAATGCTTTGATATGAGATGGTGCTCTGTAGAGAAATGTACTGATTCACATTTCCTTATAGTGGTGATGATAGGATCCAAGGTTTGTGGTGTCTACAACACAGATATAGCCATTTTATTTACTATCCAAAATGACAAACAAACCTGTTGCTTCACAGTAAGTAGGGTCTGGGTTCGATTCCCTGGCCAGGCAACGACAGTCCTTTCTGTGTGGAGTTTGCATGTTTTCCCCATGTCTGTGTGGGTTTCCTCCAGGTGCTCCAGTTTCCTCCCACACTCTAACAACATGCAAAAAACAGGCCAAATGGAGATGCTAAATTGCCCCAGGTGTGAATGCATATGTCTGTGTGTCTGCCCTGTGAGGGACTTGTGACCTGTCCAGGGTGTTTCCTGCTTTCCACCCAGTGAGTATTCGGACAGACTCCTGCATCCCCTGCAACCCAGGAGGATAAGCAGCTTAGATAATCTGCGTGTATCTATTTTTGAGCATTATTTAGTCATACAACACCTCTCCACCATGAGTATATTTAACAAGACACGTTTTAGGCCAAAAGCTCATGTCAAAACTATTTGAAAAACAGTGTCCCACAACACTTTTATACCCATTTCATGTAAACGCTTAGGACATTTTCCTATAACCACCACTGTGAACAAGTCTCAGTAAGTTTCTCTAGAATCATATTATGCTTCTAAAGCCACCTCTTTGGTATAGTGTATATTTTCGGACCTCCTCACACCATCCTTACTTCAGGGGAAAAGGCAAGGGAGTGAGCTAAGCATCCACAAGCTTTCAGATTCCAAAGTTCATGGGAAATTCCATTCCTTCTTACTATTAATTACAGCTTTGCAATCACATCAAAGATGACAGTACACTACAACCACAACTTTTACTGAAGTGTGCTTTACTTATGTTCATTTATTTGACAAAGATTAAGACTCACTGTGGATCGCAGTGTAAGGAACCACAGGAAAATTACAGGATGCAACAGTAAAGCAAAAAAAAGAAATAAAGAAATAGCCCCTGAACCCAGTGAAGCAGTTTACCATGGTTATCTGCATAAGAGGACACTCTTACTGGTACAGGCTTCCATTGATCCAAAGTGTACCCGTGTTCTTATGCAAAATTAAGGCAAAAAATAAATAAATAAATAATGGATCATCTTCTTCTCAAGCTTGCAGGAGGCAGAGTGACGGTCTCTAAACTTCGTTGGGGTCATCTCCTCGTCTAGAATATAAGAATGATGACAGGCTACTGTCACTGCATAACCCTATACCTGGCGAGGCAGGCTTTGACTAGAGGACAGGACTCTACAGGATGATCGTTTTCTTATGTTTATATTAGCCAATGGAACCAAAAGAAGGCCTGGATAGTGGATCACTTGTCCCGCCGAACATTTGAGCCAAGCTTTTCCTGACAGCCCTGCTCTCTCAGCAAAGTGAAGCTTATCCACGTTCCTATCTCAGGTGGCAGTCTACAAACTGTAGGGATCTCTTGCCAATGGCAGAGATTACGTTTTCACAGAAATTAGCTGCTGGCAGCCGTGTCCAAATGTGTATGCCTCGTTGCATTCGGTGTGTGTGTGCATATGTGTGTCTATTTGAAGAAGGCCGGGAGGGTGAGTGCGTTTAATGTTGCGTCACTTTTTGATGTCTCTCTCATCGCTCCGCTGTGGCTTGTTTATCCGAGCATAACGAGATGCTATTTGACATCCTGTGACGAGGAGCCAGTAGTTCTCTCCGAGAAATGGTCTCTTGCTCGCTCTCCTTCCCTCTTGCTCATGTCTCTACCTTTCCTCTTCTATCTCTCTCTCTCTCTCTCTCTCTCTCTCTCCCGCTTTGATCTGTTAAATGAAGCTTCTCACCCCGAGCAGGCACATTAAAGGAGTGCACCTCTTTAGATTATGATGATGCACAAATTGCACATCAATTAACGTTGCTGCTTGCAGTTCAGCGTAGATATGGTCATCAGTCACTTTAAAGAGCCTTAATGTCACCAGAGATAGGCAGGGAGCGAGAGAGACAGCTTAGCGAGGTGTGGATATAGAAGCAACGTTGAACAGTCGCAGAAGGAAAGATGAAAGGGAAGAGGTAAAGAGACTTCTCACGTAGTCAGAAAATGAGAATGGGGAGAAGAAGAGATGTCAGGATCACTGGTTAAGATTGAGAGGTGGCTGTGATGAGTCCTTTTTGATACATTTCGGTGACTGAAACAAGCACAGCTGAGTACTGGCAGCAATGTGGTATGATACATATCATCAGAGAGTATGATTTGACACAGAACAGCACAACAGACACACGCAATTATCTAAGTCGCTTATCCTCCTGGGCCACAAGGGGTGCTGGAGCCTATCCCAGCAGTCACCTGTCCATCACAGGGCAGACACACAGACATATACAGGGAGATTCACTCGAAAGAGGCCCCGGATGTTCTGTAACAACTCTGGCTAGGAAGAAACAATCTGAATCTGAAAAAAAGTTCAGTCCTAGGAGTTGGGTGTGTCACAATCCAAGTAATCCCAAACATATTGACTGTTGACTCAACTAGGGAGGTCAGTCCATTTTTCTGACAACACAATATATACTTAATGACAGTCGTACTGAAATTGGGTAAGTTTATTTGTACAGCAGTAAATCCAGCGCCACAGAAAGGCATTTCAAAAATGTGAAATGAATGTGCATTGTACAGAGAAAAAAATTCATTTGTCAAATAGAAATAGAAATTCAAAGTAAAATGAGGCATCAAAGTAAATTAACAAATTAAGAGCTGTACATTTGGTTCTGAGAGGAAAAACAACTGGATATTTTTGGCCTAGAAGTTCACCCAGGATTTTTGGGGAAAAAAAACAAAACAATTAAAAAAAAAAACAAATCAAAGAAGTAATAAATGATGCCAATGTTTTTTTTAAAATGTGATGATCAATATATGCTGAGCAGCTCCTGCGCTGTACTAACAGCGTGGATGCTACTATAATGATGAGGCTTTTATCAGACAAGAACAGCAGTAAAAACCTGTCGTTTGGATTATGCAAGAAATTTTTGAGTCAACTTTGGTCTTGACAACATCCAGCTTGACACCTCATAATCAGTACAATTAGAGTCAAGACCTTTGCCTGTCCAGATATGATACAGGCTACATACAGGCTTCAGACAAATGCCTTCTGTTTCATTATATGATGATTATTTTATAGCATGTGACCTTGAGCCTCTAACTTTGAGTCGAGCCTACTGCTGAAGCTCCCAGCTCTTCTGTATGCCAGCCCTGATTTGATCTTAGATTTTGACATGCAGATCCAGGTTTGGATGATAGTGTTGCTGACACCTGAAAGGCAAAACTGTCAGCCAGAGGGGAGTTTGCGTCAGAAAGAGCACAGGATGACACGGTTGTGATGAAACTCTGTCGTAATTATGCAAGTCTGTAAAACTTATTTTCATACAGTTTAAATACATCACAGGCATGTACAGCATAATTACATTATCTCCAGTTCTACACCTGAAACAAATGTGACCAATCAGGACCGCTTGTGGGAGCGGCATTTATGGTTGCTAGTGTAGCTTACATAAGAGCTCAAAGGTTTTTAAAGGGGAAAATGTCTTTATGGTTCATAATCTTCCGAATAAAAATACAGTTATATCCAAAGACATAACACCTTAAATCGCCAGGCCCAGAGTTTTATAAAAGCTCAATCAGTTTTCACTGAAGTCCCTATAATTACCAAATAAGCAGTTAGTACCAAATAAGCCTGGGATTATAAGGGTTTACTGTAGACTTCATATATGTTTATTTTGATTTATGTTTATTGTTGTTGTGGCGTGTTGGAGAGAAGAGATGGGGAGTTTTAAGTCAGTCAAAATGCAAAAACAACGCCTTAACTGGCTGCTGTCTCAGATTCAAGACATACCACTCGTAAAATTTCAAGCCCTTTAAAAAATGTACAAAATGGATGAAATTAAAACCTCCAAGAAAGTACACACTGCACAGTCAGGCACAGTGCTGCTGTTCTCCCACATCTTGCAGCGTTGTCAGGTTTGAAATAGCTTCAAATAAATCTGCTGAAAGGGACGAAGCGCTACATGCTAGGCTACATGCTATGCTGTTTTGCAATGAAAGAAGCAAAAGAACTTAAAACAGTTGGCTAATGTGGCGTGAATAGCTGGTATGCCAGCTAAGCACAGTGGCTGTTTTAGCTGAAGTTGTCACAATTCTTTAAAACGGACTAAAACTACAGCTACTGAGTTGCTAATATGCTAGCTAGTTAGCATACTTGCTGTGCAAGCTACAGACTAACTCCAAGGCTTTAGCTCTGTCCTTCAGTTGGAATGTTTTTTAATAATGAAAGTCTAACTATTTGAAGCTGCGTAGAACCTGACAAGCTTTTAGTCGGTGCTTTACTTTTGTACAGTGTAGCTAAGAATGACGCTAAACTAAAATTCTGCTACTAAAGACTTGAGACGTGCCGCATACCTGCTTCACAGAGATTCAAGACTAGCCTAAAGTGACTTGTGAACATCTCTGTTGGAGAATCTTTGTTATAGCAACCTCAGCTGGAAATCTAGCCGGACTTATTGGTGCACCTTCCTTAGGCTAAATTGATCTTGGCAGACATTAGCCATGGCTAACAACTTTAAGCA
The DNA here is from genome assembly GCF_015220715.1 of Pygocentrus nattereri. Classification (NCBI taxonomy): domain Eukaryota; kingdom Metazoa; phylum Chordata; class Actinopteri; order Characiformes; family Serrasalmidae; genus Pygocentrus; species Pygocentrus nattereri. The sequence continues at coordinate 49,757,012 of NC_051212.1, forward strand.
ATCCATCGTTGCTGTTTAGCATGGCCAGCCGCCTCTGACAAGTCTGCTTCTTCTCATCCCTTCTCTCCTTCCTCTCCACAATCTCCTTCTCTCGACGACTCCACTCCTCCTCCAGCCGGCGGTACATGTGCAGGGAGAAGTGCCACTCTCCGTTCTCCATCAGCATATCCTCCATGCGGTCCAGCAGGCCGGACACCTGCACTCTGTCCTGGGTTGCTTTGTTGTTCAGAACTCTGTACCTGTACCTGCACTTGGTCAGTAGCCACTCCAAGTGTTCACCACCTCCTTGCAGGCACTCCTGAACTGTTTGCCCTTGTAGACGGTCACCCAATGTGAACACCACCATAGTGTGCCTCCACACGCCCTCTGTCAGCAGCTCCATACGCCTCTGCAGGGCAGTCCGTTCTGACTTTGTGAACTGCAGCAAGGGCAGCACCAGGAGCAGGACGTGGGGGCCTGGATCACAAAGAGACAGGGCACTGAAAAGCTCCAGTTTCTCCCTTCTAGGGATGCTGTTCTCCTCTGGGCCCCAACCGTACGTGTCCACAATGGTCAACTGGCGGCCCTCGGAGATGCCGTGCACGATGGTTGTGCTAGCACCTCCCCATGTCTCAAACGCATGCCTGCCCAAGAGAGTGTTGCCTACGGAGCTCCTGCCTGTCCGTTTCGGCCCTATGAGGAGGAGCTTTAAGGAGTTGGTGCCAATGTTAGAACAACCTAGAGGAATGGATGAAGTGAAAAGGCTGACTGTGGTTTTAGCACAACAGAAAGATGACCATGACACAGCAACAACAGCAGAACTATGGCCAGCAAGAACAGTAACAGCAGATCTTTATTAATCATATCTGTGAAGATTGTAAGATGTCTTAAAATGAGACTTAGACGATACTATGGGTTTACAAATGTGTGCTTAAACTCGTTACATCAATACCTCAGTTTTTTTTTTACCTCATATTTATTTTTACAGTCTTTAAAATCATAACATACCTGTTCCATTAATAACATTTCCGTACCAGTGGACCAAGAGAAATGGTCTACAGTACCAGACTTTATGACAACAGTGATAAAATGACGACTTTTTCTTGCTTAAAAAATAGCCTGTCTAAAAAAAACAGTCCTTCCTAATTGTTATTTGAGTTTTTGTTCTATTTTCAATGCTTGTGGTCATTAAACAGCACTGCCGAGCAAAACAATACGGTGTATTCATTAGAGTTCTCTTGAATTGTATCACTTCTGCAAAACATAGTTTGGGATCGAGTAACTTCTCTTTTGTTGTTAGTTTCTTTATTGTATTGCTGAATCACTCCTTGGTGGACTATAATGAAGTCTGGGAAAGCGTCATTATTTCGCCAGTTCTGTTCAATTCTTTTGTTTAGTTAAAACCCCATGCTCTTTGTATAAGCAGCAAGTTTCCCTTTGCAGCTTCATATCACTGAGGCCATTCTTTATTTAGCAGTACTGTCTACTCCTAAAGATATTTCACCCACTCTAAATGATTATTCCTTCCATTTTGAGATTGCACAGCCAGCTCCTTCCTAATGAACTCTAATGACAAGCCATTTAAAACTATTGATGCTTTGCTTTCTCCCGCATAGCATTCACTTGCTAACTGCTACATTCATTGAACCATTCACCCCACCCGAAAGTACTAAGCCTAAATGAATGATAAAGCTGCACCTACCCCAGTTTGTTGCCATAATACCAGGCACCAGTACCCAGTCTTGAGGTCTGTTAGCTACCAGCAGTAAGCGTATCTGATCTGAGCTTGTGACTGCAGTTTCAGCATTGGCAGGTGAAGTGAAAGAGGAGTGGCCACTATGGAGTGTCCACGAGTTTTCGTCACTGCCCAGCTTGTGATACGAGATTTTAAGATAAGTCTGCTTCCTACACGTGAAGAACGTGTTCTACTATTTCAGCAGTAAAGCCGTCATGTTTATTGCCTGTTTACACTTCAAATATGGCTCTAGTGTAGTACTGATCATGTTGTAGGAGATCATGAGCATAAATGCAATTCCCTAACAATCACAGGAATATGGGCTTACTACAGAAAACAAGAAAAGCTTTATTGCTGTGTATTACCTTTTATAGTCCCAGTTACAGTAAGAGAATAAACCCGCAGAGGAATCCAAGTAGGAACTGCAAGCCAGGAGAATGTTTTGGTAATTTTGTCATTGACTTTCCTTCGAAGTCTGGAGGTGGGGACCGTGGCGTACGGCCAAAACGGGTCAGTCCAGATGAGGGAAGTTTTAGTGACTGGAGAAAAAAAGGAACATGTGATCACTGGCTTTGTTTGCATTCTGATTGTTTTCACAGGCTGATTTGAGAACAATGGATAGAAAAACTGATATAAGATTATATAATAAAATAGATTAAGACTGCCTTATAAGATATGGTACACGGCCTATTACAATAGCTGTTGTTTGTGTGTATTTATTCGTTTAGGGTAACACTTTATTTGAGCCCTGCTATAAGTCTTATTTAACGTACAAAATTGGACCTTAAAACTACTGTAGTACCTTTAAGGGGGTAATGTAACTGTACAGCACCATTATTTCTAACAGTGTACATAGGCCGAATGACATAAACAGACAGGTTTACTCCCTTTTTCACTCCACTTCTTCAGTTTCATCTTACTGTAGTCCACAGAGCTAAAACTGTTACATTTAGGGCTGGGAATCGAAGCTCCATACCTTTCTTCTACCAACTGTATTCCTTATCGCTGGGTCAATAGGCCCGGATTATCACTGGGTCAATAAGGCTCATTGTTCTGTACAGATCTGTCCTGCTGATTGGCTGTCGAAATTACATTTTGCACACATATTATCAACATCAGTGCTTCTTGATTACCTCACACTCATTTCTTCCTTAAGCCACACCCACTTTTATCGATAAGAGGATATATATCTGTAGAGCTGATTGGCAATTCTATGATAATACCTTGATGATGTACAGTTAAGGCCACAGCCATTGGCATAGGTGCGAACACCCTTGCTTGTAATAGGAATGTGTGGACTAGGGGGCAGGGTTCAAACCAAAACTTGTAGAAAACGAATTCTTGTAGTTGTTTTTGTGCTGGTTCAGGTCGAGTATCATTTGGGTGCTGCCCCACCCCTTGTCCAAGGAAAGTCACTGCACTGATGTTAATAACTTGTATACGAAACGGAATTTACACAGCCAATCAGCAGACTGGACTATTGAGAAATCGGGCCTATCTATTCAGTGATTTTGCTGTCGAACCCTGTCCTGTGTGGGAGCAGGACAGCGTAGCCAGCAGAGCAGCGCCACCTGTGGCAGTGAGGGTGTTGCACCTTGCTCAGTGGCACCACAACAGTTCCTGAGGTTTGAACACATGACCTTCTGGTCACTGGCTCATCTATTCTACCACTACTTGCAATTGAAATTTGGTATTGAATAACGCCCAATTTTTCCAAAACTGGTATTTAGTATATTATACTTCGATATAGTATTGAAAGAATATGGTTGGTGCTAGAGAGGCACTACATTTTGATACTTAGCCACAACTGACTGCAGTTTCAGCTCAGGCTTGTGGATCCCTTCTCTCTATAGTAGAGAAAAACTACAAGAAGTAGAAAGGAAGGAAATATGCCTGTTTATATGACCACGGCCTATATATCGTTATTATAAATCCAGTTTGTAGTGAGCTTCATGCAGAGAACGTATATTAGAACACAGTGTTTCAGGCATCATTAACAAAATGGAACAGCAGCGATGCTATGGCTGAGTTAAGGGCTGTCTTCTCATTTTACAGCATCCTTTTAACCTCATCCACATAACAGCTGCAGAAAAATGATAGGCACGAACCGCTGGCAGCCCCCGCAGCCCCCCCCCCTCTCTCGCCCTCTCTCTCTCTTTCTCTCTTTCCAACTCAGTAGCAGAATATCCTGTACAAGGCTTTGAAATACAGATACACTTTCATCAGCAACCACACACCACCTCCAGCATACCTTATCACTGGGCGTATGTCAATGTAGAATGAGCCACAGTAAGACGTTTATATTACATTTACATTAAATTGTATGATATCAAGTAATGCATCATAAGGTGATAAGTACATTCTTATGTGTTGCTATTCAAAAGTCAGAGACCTTTAATTTATAGTCAAAATGGCCACAGGTTTTTCAGGAGATTTTTCTGAACAAGTTAGATATTAAGCCAGTCCACTTGCATAAAACTGGGGAAAGTCAAAGTAAAACTAAGTTTAAAAAGTTTAATATGTAACAGAGATATAAGACCCCTAACTGTGCAAGATCCCAAAACTATATCAATCAGAATAAGTCAAGTGGTCTTTGTTGTCATTGCTCAATGTAACTAAACATAGGTTGAAATGAAATGTCATTCTTCATGGTAAACATTACAGTTGTACATTACACTGGACTACATAGAGTGCAGATACATGACAGTGTCATGAGTGTCAAAGGAAAGAATATACATTAAATATACTAGACAATAAATATACAGAACAATAAATACACAAGGCAATAAATACTAGACTGGACAACAAAAAACAATATACAGAGTATCTCACAAAAGTGAGTAAACCTCACATTTCTGCTAATATTTTATTATATCTTTTCATGACACTATAGAAATTAAACTTGGTCCCTCAGTGGTGTCATGTGACTCTTTAGAGTTACAAGGTTCCAGGTGTGAATGGGGAGCGGGTCAGTTAAATTTGGTGTTTTGGGTACAATTCACTCATACTGGACACTGAATATTCAACATGTCACCTCATGGCAAAGAACTCTCAGAGAATGTGAGAAATACAATTGTTGATTTCTGCAAAGACGGCCTGAAACTGAGCTATAGCGTGGTGACCAAGGTCATACACCAGTTTTCCAGGACAGGTTTCACTCAGAACAGGCCTCGCCAGGGTCGAATAAAGAAGTTGAGTCCACATGTTCAGCATCATATCCAGACGTTGACTTCAAAAAATGGACACGATTGCTGCCAGCATTGCTGCAGAGGTTGAAGAAGTGGGAGGTCAACCTGTCAGTGCTCAGACCATATGGCGCACAATGCATCAACTCAGTCTGCAAGGCCGTCGTCCCAGAAGGAAGCCTCTTCTGAAGCTGACACACAAGAAAGCCCACAAACAGTTTGCTGAAGACAAGCAGTCCAAGAACATGGATTACTGGAACCATGTCCTGTGGTGTGACAAGACCAAGATAAACTTGATTGGCTCAAATGCTGTCCAGCATGTGTGGTAGCGCCCTGGTGAGCAATACCAAGACAACTGTCTCTTGCCTACAGTCAAGCATGGTGGTGGTTGCATCATGGCCAGCATAAATGCGGCCAGCTCTGGTCAGCTGCGGTTCATGGAGGGAAACATAAATTCCAACATGTGCTTTGACATTCTGAGCACGATCCCCTCCCTTCGGAAACTGCACCGCATTGCAGTTTTCCAACACGATATCGACCCCAAACACACCTCCAAGATGACAACTACCTTGCTGAAGGTAAAGGTGATGGACTGGCCAAATATGTTTCCAGACCTACACCCAACTGAGCATCTGTGGGGCATTCTCAAGCGGAAGGAGGAGAAGCACAAGGTGTCTAACATCCACCAGCTCCGTGATGCCATCATGGAGGAGCGGAAAAGGATTCCAGTAACAACCTGTGCAGCTCTGGTGAATTCCATGCCTAAGAGGGTGAAGGCATTGCTAGGTAATAATAGCGGTCACACAAAATATTAACACTTTGAGCACAAGTTGGACATGTTCACTGTGAGGTGGATTCACTTGTGTTGCCAGATATTTAGACATTACTGGCTTTGTGTTGAGTTCTTTTCAGAGGACAGTAAATCTGCACTGCTACACAAGCTGTACCTGACTAAGTTATATCCAAGTTTAATTTCTATAATGTTGTCCCATGAATAGATATAATAAAACATTTGCAGACATGTCAGGGGTTTTATTTATATGGAAGTTAAATGAAGCATGTGACTTGTGCACTGTACATTGGTATATTGGTATATTGGTATATACTATACATATGGTATATTGTTAAATGGTATGATTAGAATGTATTGGGTTGTGCATTGGCATGTGACTACACACTGCACACTTTCTGTACACGTGCAACACAACATACTTTGGGTGTGTATTTAATCTTAGAATTACCACATAGCCATAAAAGCTCCATGTATTGCTTTATACTGGAGGGAAGGGTGATTTGGAGTTAAGTTGTTTAGATCTTGTTCTGGCAATCCATTCTTAGTCACATGCACACTACACAGCCCGCTGCCTCTCTTGAAGTTACTGCTGTTTTACAAGCGCTCTAGGCCTTGTTGTGAGCCTTAAGCACCTTTCAGAGCTGTTCAGTCTTTCCCCAGTGATTCGTTCCCTCTTTGTTCCCACTGTTTTGTGCTCACTGATAAATGGCTGCTTCATTTATTCAGTTCAGTTTTATTGTCATCATAGCAATGTAGCATAACACAAAGATATTTCACTTTTTTATATCTCCACATAACATACACACTGGAGTTCTGGACAGTAAAGCAAGGCCGCACCTGACTGCAGTGGTGAACCATGACCGTTAGAGTTAGGTCTTCAGTTCAAGCCATGAATGCCGGAATGAATAAAAAAACACCTCTATGGTAATGTTAATTTCTGCTAGCATCCCTATAGGATTCTGATAGTATGTTAGCACTGAGCTAACAGTTATACACATTACACAAGTACCTCACACATACCTGGCGAATGCTTAGAACTTAGTGGACTACAAAAGCCTTGATTTGTTGTGATTAAAATTTTTACAGATTGGCAAGAGCTAGAAGAGAGATCGTCCAGAGCTGAAGAGAGTTTGTCCAGAGCTAGAAGAGAGATCGTCCAGAGCTAGAAGACAGATCATGCAGAGCTAGGAGAGATCTTGCAGAGCTAGAAGAGAGATCGTCCAGAGCTAGAAGACAGATCATGCAGAGCTAGAAGACAGATCATGCAGAGCCAGAAGAGAGATCATGCAGAGCTAGAAAAGAGATCGTCCAGAGCTGAAGAGAGATCATGCAGAGCTAGAAGACAGATCATGCAGAGCCAGAAGAGAGATCATGCAGAGCTAGAAAAGAGATCGTCCAGAGCTAGAAGAGAGATCATGCAGAGCTAGAAAAGAGATCGTCCAGAGCTGAAGAGAGATCGTCCAGAGCTAGAAGAGAGATCGTCCAGAGCTAGAAGACAGATCATGCAGAGCCAGAAGAGAGATCATGCAGAGCTAGAAAAGAGATCGTCCAGAGCTAGAAGAGAGATCATGCAGAGCTAGAAAAGAGATCGTCCAGAGCTGAAGAGAGATCGTCCAGAGCCAGAAGAGAGATCGTCCAGAGCTAGAAGACAGATCATGCAGAGCCAGAAGAGAGATCATGCAGAGCTAGAAAAGAGATCGTCCAGAGCTAGAAGAGAGATCATGCAGAGCTAGAAAAGAGATCGTCCAGAGCTGAAGAGAGATCGTCCAGAGCTAGAAGAGAGATCGTCCAGAGCTAGAAGACAGATCATGCAGAGCCAGAAGAGAGATCATGCAGAGCTAGAAAAGAGATCGTCCAGAGCTAGAAGAGAGATCGTCCAGAGCTAGAAGACAGATCATGCAGAGCCAGAAGAGAGATCATGCAGAGCTAGAAGAGAGATCGTCCAGAGCTAGAAAAGAGATCGTCCAGAGCTAGAAGAGAGATTGCTCAGAGCTAGATAGTCCAGAGATAGAAGAGAGAAACCATCCAGAAAATAGAAAAGAGATTGTCCAGAAATAGAAGAGAGTTGAAGAAAGAGAGTGAGGATCTGAAGCCAAGACATGACGTCTCAATTTAATTGAATTGTGCCTTAGATTGAGATGTCATGTCTTTCAAAAAAAGCAGGAACTTGATACGGATAAAATTGAGGAGATATGACAAAGGAGGAGGAGAACAGAGTAGGAGGAATGAGATGAAGGGTGCTTCGGAGAATGAGGGATGGAAGAAAGGAAGGAAAAGGGAATCACTGTTGTTCATGGCCCCCAGCAAAGTCACTTGGCGGGTGTTCCATGGTGCTTTGCTTCTTGCTGTTTTCTTAGTTTGGCTCTGCTGAACTCTAAGAAGCTGTGTAGTTTTGCCCTCTGGCACTGTGTGTGCATGCATGAGAGAGAGAGAGAGAGAGAGAGAGAGAGAGTATAGGTAGTGCTGTAGTTGAATCATGCCATGCAGGGTTAATCCAGGGTCATGGTCATAACAGTCCAGGGTCGTATAGCCAACACGGAGAGCAGGAGGGACGGACATAATGAAACAAACACAGAATTCCAAACAGTACACACCTCAAACATGTCAAACAGTACAAAGAACACCGAACACAAGGGGCAAACACAGGGCTTAAATACAAACCGGGTGGAAAAAGGCGGTAGTAAGTAATCAGGGGCGGAGTCAAGAAAACAAGGCGGCATGACAAAGAACTCAAAACGTAAGCAACTGGACGACTGGGAAGTAAACAGAAGCACATGGATGTCTGGGAGGGGCCAATCGTGACATGAATGAAAAAGCACAGATGGCTTAATATCCATTTAGCTAGCAAAAGCTGCTAACTTACCTGATTTGGCATGACGTGGTGAATTATCTTACATGTCTGTGTTTACATGTGCAAACTCTGCACAGTAGTAAAATTCATAAATCATTTTCATTCCATATGCATTGGGAGCCAACCAGTAAAATCCTGAACTGGCCAGTATAAAATTGCCCAATCAGGAGTTTTTTCCATTTGTGGTATCTAGGTAGATACAGCTAATCAAGCTTTCCTGTTGGTAAGGCCTTTAGGAGCTGAGCAGAAGGCCTTATACATTAGATTTACTACTAACATAGTAAGGAAGTGACAGGAATCAACCAGTAATGTTTTGATTTCTAATAGGTGGATAAAAATGCTTGATTAGGCTTCCTGGAAGTCCTAGATATGTAATCGAGTGAAAAATAAGTGCTAACCCAGCGTTTCTCAAACCAGGTCTCAAATTTTTGCTCTGTCCCTGTGTTGGGAATTGGGACTGAGCAAAATTGTGGATCCTCTGAAGGGTCCCTGAGGACTGCTTTGAGAAGTAGAAATCAAGTTTGCAAACAGAAACAGAATTCAGGAGTTGAACTACTAGAGTATCAGACAAACTCCAAACATAATTGTTTGGTTTACAATGGGTGGGACTAATTTTGAAGAACCTTTATCTAGGTTCTATATATGTTACTGACTGTGAGAAGAACTGGCCTGACCATTGCTTTTCAGTTACTTTATGCCAGGACTCTGTACTGAAGTAGGCGCTGTATAACTGCAGCATACAAAGGTACAATATATGTTAATGTCAAGCTTCAAATAAAACAAAGTGTCTTTTACCGAATATTTATATAGAACGCTTTCCTATTTGTGGTATGTATGCTGTAGAAACTGCATCTGTCCAGCTCTGAGACCTTCCTGTTCCTGAATGTACAGCCAAGTGTGTGTGTGCAGAGCACAGGAGAGGAACAAGTGGTGTATTTGACAATAATTGCACTAAAGTGGATGATAGCTGTTTGAAATTGTGGCCCTCCTGCAGTAGAATTGCACACACATGCTGGGGCACTCACCCACTCATATTCACATTATAGCAGCATTGCACTTGTCAAGTATGGCTGTCTTCTATTGCCAAGTCTGTCGCCTGACAATGATATCTAAAGTAATGAGGCCCAACCATTATTACCATCATCATCATCATCATAATCAGCATCACCATCACTGTCATTATCATTTCTTATCCTTATAGGAACAAATAGGATGGAAGATCATTTTCCAAGGTTACAGATTATGGCCAAGTCTAGGGAGGTCCCACAAAGGCATATTTCAGGCTTCTGCTGTTTAAGGCTCCTCTTGCCTTGTTTTCAATGACAAATTCATTTCTGGTTTTGTTCACTTGGCAAGCCTGGCAGTGTGTGGGACAGTCCCTTGCCACCATTTTTTGGTGCTCTTCCACAATGCCACTCATTATTTTAAATCCGTCTCAGGTTCCCACCGCCGTGCCAACAGGATTTTACTGCTGCTAGTCTGGCCGGCACCGTTCTCGGCCTTAATGAGAGTGAAATGGCATGTGTGTGCTTTCTGCACTTCCCTGTAGGGTGACACACACACCCTTCTTTGCACCTGCTGGAGGTGCATCATTAGCAACACTTTGGCTGCCACACCTCCTCCTCATCGCTTTCTCAAGTAAATAGAAAGTGTAGAAATAAATAAAACAACCCCTGTCAAGCTTATAGTGGGCACATAAACCTTGTAAATAGATTTTTAGACAGTGAATGATCTAGATATGTAATTACATTCATTTCATGTGGGAGACAAAGAAACAGAGCATTTCAGCACGCTGATGCATGTGGTGTGACTCCAGAATGGCTGTCCTCATTAAGCCAGAGAAATACCTAATGCTCTGGCGAGGGACCGGAAGCTGCCGCACATAAAACCTGCATTGCCAATGCATAATACATGGCAAGCCTTGCTCGTAATTCACTAGTACATGGCACACAACTTTGCATTTTGTATGAGTCTATTGTACGGGTGCCAAACCTTTTTGTTTTTGGGCTTTAAGTTTAAGGTGTGTGGTGGGTCAGAGGCCAAAAAGACAGACGTTTTTGAAAATGGATTTTGTATAAGGGGACATTATAGGGGCCTTTGTAATACATGTACTTTGCCTTAACAAACTTGGCTACTTATTACTACTTATTGACCAAACAGTAGGGTGAACTAAGCAATTTCCCGAGCACTATTATTGTCCATTATTAAGTAAGTAAGTGATACTTTTTTGATCCCACAACCGGGGAAATTCCACCTCCGCATTTAACCCATCCATGAAGTGAAACACCACATACACACTAGTGAACACACACACTAGGGGGCAGTGAGCACACTTGCCCGGAGCGGGGGGCAGCCCTATCCACGGCGCCCGGGGAGCAGTTGGGGGTTAGGTGTCTTGCTCAAGGACACATCAGTCATGGACTGTCGGTGCTCCTTCCGGTCACAGGGCCAGATCCCTAACCTCCAGCCCACGACTGCCCCCAATATTATGCACTTAATAAGCCATATCAAGCCAAGCCAACTACTAAATAACTGTCATTAGCAGTAACCAGGATGAAATATGCTTTTCCAGAGCACTTGTCATGATCTTATTAAACCTTATCGAGCCAACAACTACTAATTCATTGGCTGCTTTTTAAATTATTATTAAAAGTGAATGCGTACTACATTACTAAGTAGTAACTAGGGTGGTACGCCCTTTCCAAAACACTTTAGTGCCCATTATTATGCCCTTATTGGGCCTAATCAAGCCAATAACTACTAATTAACTATCTGCTTATTACATTACATTATTAAGTAGTACCTAGGCTAAAGTAAGCATTTTTGGAGCACTTGTAGTGCTCTTTTTACAGCCCCAATCCCAATGAAGTTGGGACGTTGTGTAAAACATAAATAAAAACAGAATACGATAATTTGCAAATCCTTTTCAACCTATATTCAATTGAATACACTACAAAGACAAGATATTTAATGATCAGACGGATAAACTTTGTTGTTTTTCACAAATATTCACTCATTTTGAATTTGATGCTTGTAACAGGTTCCAAAGAAGTTGGGACAGGGGCGTGTTTACCACTGTGTTACATCACCTTTCCTTTTAACAACACTCAATAAGCGTTTGGGAACTGAGGACACTAATTGTTGAAGCTTTGTAGGTGGAATTCTTTCCCATTCTTGCTTGATGTACAACTTCAGTTGTTCAACAGTCCGGGGTCCGGGGCATTCAATGTTGGTTTTCTGCCTTGCCGCTTACTTGCAGAGATTTCTCCAGATTCTCTGAATCTTTTGATGGTATTATGGACTGTAGATGATGAAATGCACGTTGAGAAACATTGTTCTTAAACTGTTGGACGTTCCAAACAGGTGTTTTTTTGAGCATTCCTCAACTTTCCCAGTCTTTTGTTGCCCCTGTCCCAACTTCTTTGGAACGTGTTGCAGGCATCAAATTCAAAATGAGTGAATATTTGCAGAAAACAATAAAATTTATCCATTTGAACATTAAATATCTTGTCTTTGTAGTGTATTCAATTGAATATAGGTTGAAAAGGATTTTTATTTATGTTTTACACAGCGTCCCAACTTCATTGAAATTGGGGTTGTGTTATCAAACCAGTAGATGATAATTAACAGGCTGCTCGTTTTTATTAAGATGTAACTACAATGAATTACACTTTTTTATAAATGCTTTTATTTGTATAATACACACACCAGTTAAGATCACTTAAGACCAGTTAAGTGAAAGGCCTGTATTTCATTTCTGCTTTTTAATTTTTTTTTTATTCTTGGCTTTAAAAAGGCTTAACAAAAGGACAACTGGTACAGGCCTGAACAGACCAGACAGAACCGGTCTAATAGGAGTTTTTGGCCTTGTAACTTGATCCATATTCCAGTTACATTTGCACACATCTGACCTATGGATCGGATTATGACTCAATCCACATTTCAGTTACGTCTTCATACAGTCTGACCTATGATTATAGCATTTATTGGTCTCAGCCTCTCTTATCTGAATCACTATGGATCTTAGATATGAATTATTGCCAGGTGCATCATAAATGGATGGCAAACGCATTATTGCCTATGACAGCACTATATGCACACAGCCATAAATGCATTATGTAACAACATTGAGCATAAGGTTACTGCATAGCTTTTACTGGATAAAGAACGAGTCTTATCTAAGCTTTCCTATGGGTATTTCTGGGCGCAGGGCACTGGCCGTGGTCCAGTCAAGAGCAAGCGAGACAGTCTGTGATAAATGCTTGCAGTCAGGCAGGATCCAGACACATTTATAATGCAGTTAGATGGAGAGACGCACAACCATCAAAAGCTGCAGGAAGGTGATCTGGCAACCGTACTTGCACACTCACATAGGCAATCATTCCTGCCCATCATTTTGCCACACACCAGCACTCCAGACCGGAATATCAGTTTCATTCAGGCACGACAGGTGTTATATTCATTTGTGAATTCATTCAGAACCTCCTAATTTAGCTGATGAGTCATCCAAAGAATAGCGGCGACCGCAGCCGGTAGCTGGCTGCTCTGCTCATTCAGTGCCGTTTCTTATTTTGACCCGTGATGCACTGCTCACTGCTAGGAATGATAACACTGTGAGTCATGTATGATTTTGACTGACTCACAGCCCAGCTTTTCAATCTAGTTTGGCTGGATAAAGCATAATTCTTGTACCGTGTATTTGGACCACTCTGGTTAGCTAGTTCACCATGACCTTCAGTTCTTGGTATAGTATATTTCTCAAATGTGGCAACTCCTGCATGGTCTAATGACCTTTTCGTGAATTGCGTCCTCATTTCCAAGCCTAATGGACTCTCAGGGATGACCAAGCATTGGCCATATCTCAGGAAATCCTCTGGGCAAATTTACTACACTGCAATCAAAGGAAAGCATGCTAATGTCGTTAATAAAGCTAGGCAGAAGCACTTAACTTGGTCTCAGTCAGTGGTAATTAAGTTCATTTTACATTGTTTGGTGAGTTTAGTAGGATCGCTTTGAAAGACCATGAATGTCTTTGAAAGGGTGTGATCATATCTTGGATTTCTGCTGCTAGCCTGAGTCTGCATCTCACTGTAGGTGGCAGGATATCTTAAGAGTGGTGCCTGCTGTTATTTTGGGACATATCGAGCGCACTGGAGTTTTCAGCAAGGCAGGAGGAAAGATTCAGCAAGACAGTGGGTTTGTAGCTGCTATCTGTTTCACTGTTCCTCACTCCTGCACACGGGACTACAGGGAAACATAAGCCTTTTTCCTCCGCTTGCTCTGAGTGCTTTTGGGATTCTGTGGGCAGCTATAGTTGTGTCTGTATGTGTATATATGGGTGCCGTTGTGTGGATCTGCTTGTTGCTATGGCTATATTGCATAGCTAGATTGAAACTGAAGTTTAGACAAACGAAAAAAAGTCATATAAAAGTCTGCAACTTTTTATTACCTTCACTAAACCCTTATTGTGCTAAGGTCCTTATTGCACTCTAAAACCTTTCCTTCATCCAAACCCGTCCCACAGGAGGATATCATGTGGCAGGAGTGGGCATGAGACCATAATGGCCAGATTGTTTACTGTACCCAGAAACAGAGATGAGGAGAGATGGTGGCATCAGACAAGACCAATCCACCAGACTCAGGCCCAGCTCTGTGATGAATCTCTCCATTAGAGAACAGTCCCCCTCCAAGTTAGCCCCCTCCAGTCACCTCATCCTCTGCAGACGCCCTGTCAGCAAGACAAAGTTGTTTACCCTGCCTCTAAAAGTCCCTATGCTTTCTTCCAGCTTCTCTGCCTTGCTTTGCCTAGTTTAAACACGAAGGCTTTTGGAGCGAGGCAGGACTCAGAGAAAAGGCTGATGTGCACCCTGGGCTTTGCAATACTACATTTTTATCACATTCTATTCCAGAGTGTAGGAGTACAGGGAGGATATCATGTACGGAGGTGGCTGATGCATTAGTACCACTGACTAGATATTAGTGCCATCTACAGTGGGTTTTTAGCTGTGTACATTATGTATTGACCACTCATTGACACAGGAGCTTTGGAATTCTTCAGAAGATGAGAATAAGTGCTTTGATATGATCATGTCCACTCTGTTGAGTAATACTAATTTCATATCTTTATTATTTTCCTGGCATTTGCATGTGTACACTGAAAAGGATCTCAAAAAAAATGTGAAGCTGACCCATGGGCTACAACATCATGGGCTATTGCGCAATCCCCCGACTTTTTCCAAAGCCCATTGTAAAAGTGAGCCTGTTATCATTCAGAACATCAGTACACTCTGTTTCGGAAAGACATTCTGTTTCCTGAAGATTGAACCGCCTCCTGGATGCACTGTCAAATGTGTTACAAGGGTCAGATGTCATCAATGCATGACATAACTAATTGCAACATGGAAGTCCAATCACAAGGCAGCTCCAGGTGGAATTTGTCACTGAAAACATCCAGAATGCCAGAGGTTGCAGACGTTGATCTGTGTTCTAACTCAAAGCCTCGGGGGAAGGAGAGAGAACGAGAGAGACAGAGAGTGAATGAAAGCTTCTGGAGGATGAAATTGCAGCACGGCTGACCTTTCAGACCAAGCATCTTCAGAAAAACAGACAAACAGAATTTCAGCTTTTCAGGATCAGGGGTATATTTAGAAGGCTTGACGGTTATCAACTTAGTCCATCTAGGTATTTCAGGAGAGCTGGAGATGCATCCAGGTATAAGATGATGAGTTGAGTTCAAGGGTAACATCGTTGGGAGGTAATAACGGCCTGGGGGAAGAAATGAATTGATGGCTTTTTGCCGTGCATTTGATGGCAAAGGAGATGGGCAAAGGGAGTGCATGCCTTGCTAGAGTGTTTGACCTTGGTGAGATCCATTAGGCTTTCCCATTTCTTGGCATTGCATCCCTTTGCTCGCTTAGCATGGAGGCTTTCCAGGATGCTCAACTCATGCGCCTGAAGATTTGATCACTGGAAACTAACGGCAATCTCATTCTCCCTCTCACTTCTGTTGCTATAGAGCATTAAAAAAAAGTCCTAAAGGGTCGACTGGGTAGGCTTTATCACTCTCTCACACACAGGCACATGGATTTAGCCTGATGTCTTTGAAAAACACAGATCTGAGTTTCCACTTTTTTACACAAATACACTTAATTCCTTTAGCTACCCTTCAGAGCTCGGTCTCCCATTGTCTATTTGTAGAGCTGGGCTCTGTAAAGTATTTGACCTGGCCTAGTGTGATGAAACCTCCTGTTACATAATTCAATCATCACTAATAAGCGTATGCTTTGTGAGTCATCCTCGTCAAGGGCGGTGCATGTAATCATGGCGATAATTAGCAAAGATTGTTATACCTGACACAGCCAACTGAATAATTCACGATGGAGTGTCATCATCCCGGAGCAGCCTCTCTCATCAAGTCTCTTTCATGAAGTCTTCGTAGATAATGCATCAACTAAAGGTCTCAACTGATGGTAGGACAGCTACCATCAGGAGAGACAGAAGCTACAGTTCTGCAAGCCCACAATACAGAATCTATGCCAAAACTATGATAATGTCTTTGTTGTGATCCCCACAACTCTCCCTGGCTCTCCTTGCTTGCCTCTAAAGCACTTTCAGAGCTTAGTACCTTCCAACTTTGACCTTCTGGTGTTATCACAATAAGCTCTCCCTGAGACTTTCCCCCGCCCCAAAACACAGTTTGGCAGCCTAGTCTTTGCTGCTAAAGAGAGTGGGTAAAGTAATTGGATTTAGCAAAATGCGCTGCTTTGATATTTACAGAGTGACTCCCACTGCTTGACAGCAAGCCTCTAGAAATAGCTTCTGAAACTGTAATAATAATTAGGGATCCATGTCGGCCTCATTCCCTCTCTCATTCAGCCATATAACCGATTCATTTGGAGTTTAATAGAGGAGCAGAGGATACAGATAGTGAGAAACAGAGCACATCATGTCAACTTGTCTGACCCTACTTTAAAGGCTTTGACCTGGTGCACCCAAACCTTTGCACATGGCTGTATTGCTCTGCTTAGCAGTGTCCATTATGCTGCATGTGTGCCTGCATTCTCTGCTGTTGTCACACATTCAGTCAAAGGCAACAATAATACACCATTTATTTAAGAAGCTCGCCCATCACTGACGGACATATGGGGCTAACAGGGCAGAGACTGATATAATTCACACTCCGTGACATAATATTGTCAGCCAGTATATACGTCCTCGTCTGTACAGTTATCAGCTTTCACCATATATGGCGTTAAGCAGTACAACGCTGGTGCTGGTCCAGTAACAGCCTGATAGACTTACTGCAGATGGTTATATGTGTCATTCTTGCCTCCATTTTCTTTCAGATGTCATCTTCCCATCTGGCATGCTGTCATCATTTGAAGCTGAAGGCCACTGGCTGGCCAACCAGCACTCAGTTTATATTTGATCATGGACAGTACTGGATTAATCTTTGTGTTCTCCACTGTCAGCCTTAGCTTAGGGGTAGATTTGATTGACAGGTTTTTGATTGGTCCATGTCTGTGCGTGTGTTTGTTCATGCACCTGCACATGTTATTCAAGTGTGTGCTCGAAGGATCTTGGTGACTCCGCTCATAAACGCAGCTCCTGCTGCTCCCTGGGGTGCGGAAGCCTGATTAGCATTAGTGTTTATACCACAGGGCCTATTTTTAGCATGGCTTAGAACGACTTCCTTGTTTTATCGGTTCTCTTGAACTTGTCTTTCTACGCTCTGGCACAGGTGGAGCTTGTAGTGGCTTCGAGTGTTCAAAAGCGTATTAGGCAAACACCAACACTGTGACTCAACCATCCGGCCTGGGGTTGGAATTTTGTTATCGTCGTTTTTCACCAGTCTATTCCGAGACTCATGTACAATCGCACCAAATTGACATATCAGAGTGAAATAATTCAATTTGTTGTCTATAAATCAAATCAATTGGATTTGGTGTCACAAACAAGCAGGCAGTGGCATAATGTGATTGAGTAGCTTCAGGGAATAGACTGAGTGGGAGTACAACCGGGTGTGTGTGTGTGTGTGTGTGTGTGTGTGTGTGTGTGTGTGTCTGTGTTTGTTTTTGTACATGTTCAGGACATCATGGTTCTGATTTTATAAAGTGTGTGTTATATATTACATATGGGTGTATACTGTATAGATATAATACATAGGGGTAATTATTTAATATAGTAACACTTTATTTGGACAGTCCACTTTAGATGCTTTGTAGATGTTTAATTTATCTATCTATGACAGTCAGAACAGAACACTGTACATCCAAAACAGTAACTTTACAGGAGATGGAAAAAACCTGCTTTGCTTTTAATGTAAGTCAATGGAACCAGACATTTTTCCTCAAAAAGTAATTTTGAGTCATTTCTTTTGGTCCATTCATCATGAAATGTACACACACTGTAAAGGGCAAAAGCCATTTTCCAAAAAATTCATTGTCAAAAACTGAAAATCATCAAGAATTACAAACTGGTGTCTCTCCTAATCTTATAAGCCAGCCTTGATCCTTGTAGCCTGTATGTGCATGAATGTGGAATGTGTGTGTGCGTGTGCGTGAAGGTTATATAGTGAGACTGTGTGTGTGAGGAGATGTGGGAGGTAAACGATGATGGGTCTGGAGACTGTGCTGCTCTCTGACTGGCCCATCAGTCACTGGTGTCACACTGCTGCTCTCTGTCTCTCAGCACCCCACCAGCATGCCTGCATTACATCCATATAAATGTCCAGTGTAATGACTACACCCAAGCCTTAAAGGAGTACTTCACCACAACCATGAATCGAAACCACGGAGGACCGGTTAACCCTCCGAGGATCCAGCAGTGCATTCAAAACATTCTGGCTTAATTACTTCTAACTTGTAGAAACGAGCAGAGCCATTCTGCTGAAAGTGTAGAATCTAAACTCAACCTGCCTCACATTTGCGTTACTATGCAGAAGAAGAGATGTTTTAATATGATTTGAATTTGCCATTTTTTTATTGTTAAAATTGAAACAAATGGGATAAAATCAGATATTCAGGCTCTGTCAATACAGTATGTAAGAAGGACACGGTGCGACAGGATGTCTTCAGGTAGTACTCAGCATGTCTGAGCTACAGCGTCAACTAACTAACCATTTTGCTGTATTTTACAAGACATAAGTTACACGCTTCTTTTAGCAGAGCTCTTCTTATTTCTCAGTTCTCAAAGCGTGTAAGCCATTCTCGAAATAAATGTAAGAATTCTCGTTGTGTTTTCAAAGAGGCCACCCTGGTCCTCTGAACTGAGGTGTGAAGGATGTGTTAACTCCTAGAAAATTAGAGTTATCATTGTTGTTTTACCATATGTTTAATATACGTTACATACACTATGTGGCCAAAAGTCTGTAGACACCTACTCATCCATCATTTCTTTCAAATCAAGAGTATTAATATGGAGTTTATCCTCCCTTTGCTGCAGTTGGTTGGTCAGTGTAGTGGTTAACACCTCTGCCTTCTACACTGTAGACTGGGGTTCAATCCCCACCTGGGCAAACACCCTACACTATACCAATAAGAGTCCTTGGGCAAGACTCCTAACAACGCCTTGGCCTGCCTGTGTAAAATGATCAAATTGTAAGTCGCTCTGGATAAGAGCGTCAGCCAAATGCCGTAAATGTAAATGTTACAGAGCCTGCTCATCTGTGAAGGTTGTACCATTGCTGTGAGGATTTGAGTATATTTTGCCACGAAAGCCTTAGATTAGTCATGGATCACAAATGCCACTCCAACTCAGCCCTTTGATATTCCATCACTTCAGCAAACATAGCTGCATTGCTCAACAGCCCATTGCTAGGGGGCTTATACTTCTCTATCCGACACTTGGCATTGGGCATAGTAATCTTGGGCTCATGTGCAGCTGATCCAGATTGTCCCATTCCTTTTCTATGGACATTATACAAGCTGAATAACAATTACATTGGGGTGTTGGGGTTTATGTCTGCTTTTCAGTTTATTTTCCATGTGTTTAGACAAAAAAAATAAGACTCTATGTACAAACTCAAATCAATTAAATCTCCTACGCCAATGTGCCAGTGATAACTGTGACAATGTGCAAAGCTCGTTGCCTTCTGACACTTCTGGTGTGTCAACCTACAGTCCTTATATAGCTTCCCATCTCATCTGGTTAAACAGGGAGGCTTTCCCTCTGCCTCCACATAATTTGATTGGCCCTACCAACCTTGATATGTACCTAACAATTGACAGCCAATCTCAGTCAATGCAAGGGCAGCCGTGCTCATTGGCTCCCCATGTGGCCATGTGAGGTGGAACAGAGATTCTAGGCTTCTATGCTTCCAGGCAGATGGGTAGCGGCAGTGTGGCTTTGGAAGCAGCAGCAGTGCTGTTGGTAAGGACGAGGCTCCTGTGGTAAGAACCATCCATTATTCAGGAACTCTGTCAGCTGGAGTGGAGGAGTGTTCAGCCAGAAGCTGAGCGACACACATACCAACACTCTCGCACTCACTTACACACACCACAGAGAGAGATAGAGGGATGTACTGTTTTGTGCTGCAGACTTGTGAAATGGTTTAGAGCCACCATTGGAACTACACTGTTCGACTTAGACCAGATATAATAGTTGAGAAGTTGGAAAAGTCGTTCTTGAGAAAGAGAAGAAGTGACAACAAGACCTTGTTTTTGGAAATCTCAACGGTTTTTCAGTTGGTCTACACACGACTGACTGACTGAGTCTTTCGGGATGAGATACTCACTGGACTGAGAAAAGCTTGTGATATTCACAGCCTTACATCTTTAAAAGTTCTTCAAGCTTTTAATTGAGATATCCTTGAGAATTATTACACTAAGACTGTGGTCGGCAGTGCCAGTCAAATAGCCTTTCCTGTCAATGTGGTTGGCCATGTTAAGTGGCAAAATGTAGCAGACTCTCTGGAAGTTAGGCAAATCTGGCTTGAGAGATTAGTTTAAAGGGTGTAAAATACAATTTATGCAATAGTTTGGTAATGAATAATATTATTGTCCCCTTACTTTAAATACAGTTTGGACATTTCACCCACTTACAACCCCCAATCCCCTGCCTACCCTCCCACCCACTCACCACCACCACTACCAACTTAGCCATGGCCAATTCCACTCACTAGCTATGTCCCACCCCATACGCTAGTATGGTAAAAGTCATGAAGTGCTACTGCATCTTTCTCTATGCAGCGTGTTTGAGTAGCTTAACACTCTTGGAGGAGAACGTCAACTAACAAACATGCATTCTGGCAAGTGTCACACTGAAAAATGGAGGAACAGAGGGGGCCATGTTAGCCAACAGCCAAGGCATGTTTGGTGAAGGTCTTTAGCTTCTGCCCTGGAGCCACAAAACTAATGTAGCTTACAAGTAAAGGAAGCCTATGTGCTGCTGTTTAGCATTGTTTGGGATACTTGCCTCAAAACTTTGAGTAATCTTAACCTTTCTCTCCTTCTCTCTTCCTTCCAGCGGAACCTCTGCCTCTGATGGACCTGTGTCGGCGTGCGGCGCGACTGGCCCTGGGTCGAGACCGACTGCAGCAGATCGAGACTCTCCCTCTGCCCCAATCTCTGAAGAATTACCTCCAGTACCAATGAGCTGGACAAGGAGGGCGTATACACTCAGACTCACAGAGCGCAGGCCTGAGGTGCAGCTACTGTAGCACCATTACCAGGCTGCCGAGGGCACATGTTTACATTGAGAGCTGTGGCTATCTGGTGGACATTTGTGGACTAACCCCCCCCGCCCCCCCCCCCCCCCCCCCCTTGATTTTCCCCTCTTGGAATGATTTCTTTAAATTATTGATGGTAGGAAAGAAGTAGACGTACCTCTACATGCCTGCAGCACCCCCTGCTGGTGGGTGACATGTAAAGTCTCTCCCTGGACGTTGCAGCACATACCTCGACGCTTGGGAAAGCACACTAACCTTGGGATGCCTTTGAGAGCCTACAGCAATGCTCCTATATTCCAGAAGCCAGGCAGCCTGTGAGGCAAAGCCTCGGGAGGCTGCAGCCCACAAGCCAAGCACCTAGAGGCCAGACTTAGCAGATGCAGTCAAGCCTTTTGCACCTCTTGGTGGTGGCGCAGTGTCCCAGAAGGTGCCGAGCAGGTCTTACCCCACGCACAACAACGACAACAGGCCATCGCTAACCCACATTATCCACAATGCTACTGAGACTGCTAAGACTGACAGAACTTACATAGTACCTTAAGGAAAGTAGGTTCACCGGTGTATACATGCAACATAAATACTCCCAAAAAGTATCAAGC